>NC_056748.1:149990177-150085177 GCF_019279795.1 Protopterus annectens | reverse complement strand
AGTTCAGTTACAGGCTTGCTGTTCTTGAACTGTTTTGTAAGTTTCTGTGAGGCCATTTTTGCTTGGGCTAAAGGAAAGTCTCTCTGTTGATCAGTGGCAGTGAAAAACATTGAGCTGCTTCCCTACCCCCCGTGGGAGTGGTTACTGACTTGAAACTGTAGTTTTATTGGCCGTTTTGGGTCAATTCCTGGCTCTTTCCAGCCCCTGCTATCAAGCACGCTTTAGCATGATTTAGCGCGGAGTTGCCACTAGAGCAGCATCGGGCAGCACTGGTTTAACAAGGTTAAACTTTTTCTGGCTCCATAAAGTCTGTTCTTCATTTTTTCCCTTAGAACTGCTCTACTAGTAATCTAAACAGTATTTTCCTTAACTAAAAAGTGCAGCACTTGTTCCTAAAAGCTTTTTTTTTTTTTCTCCAAAAAAAAAAAAAAAAGCTCAGCATTTGTCTTAAAAGCATTTTCTTTTCAGGTTTAGCACTTCTGTATTATACAAAGTCCCTCACTAGCAAACCCCCCCCCAGGAGTACCCACTTCCTTACTAAGTCCTCTCTTATTCAGTTACACCCCTAACTTCTTAATTTCTCTAGCATGTTGAAGGGCCAGATGCTGGCGTCCTCTCCTGTCCAGTTGGTGAATTTGGGAATATTGAGGCAATGTTACAATTGCCTCATGTACACAGACAACCCTCTCCTCCTCCCACATAACACAAATACTTGCGAGAGATGCAGTTATTTAGCCAAACTGGAGGCTGAGCTCTCTCAACTCAGGACTGGACAGACCAGACAGGAGGAGAAAGCAACTACACACACCACAAAACCAGTCTCACATAAAGCTATCACAACAATGAATCAAACACATAAACACACAAAGACATACTCGGAGGCTCTGAGCAAAAATTTACCTAAACAGCAGAGGCCTCCAAAGCAGACACCCAAGCAACTGCCACCTCATGCCACACCACAGGCAACACATAAACCACAAAATCAGTGTGCAAAGCAGTCACAGCCCTTAAGGCCAAATACAACACCAAACATACTTGTCATAGGTGACTCCATAGTCAGACACACTGACATCCCACTCACCAGACTGAACAAGGAGAGGGTCACAGTAAGCTGCCTATCGGGCGCTAGAATCCGCCACATAACACAAGCACTCAGGTCACTCCACAGCAAGTACAAATATGACACAGTCATTGTCCATGCTGGTGTGAACGACCTGAGACGTACCTCCCTGGACTACATGAAAAGAGACATAAAGGAGCTTTCTGATTATGTAGCCCAGGCAGGTATGACCCTGACCCTGAGCAGTATCCTTCCTTCACCAAGAATGATGCCACAACATAGAGACAAGATGATCAGCTTTAAAAATTGGCTTAATTTCTGGTGTCATTCAAAGGGGATCCAGTGTCTGTCTGCCTGGGATGACATGCTTGACAAGCCATACTGCTTCGCAAGGGACGGCTTGCACCTGTCACCCCTGGGATTCCAGATATTGGCTAAGGCTCTTGCCACCCCCATAGTGCCTTTTTAGGCAAGGCTCAAATTCTAAACCTACCACCCTAGAAAACAAAAATGGGAAGAAACTAAGGGTAATGCTGCTCAATGCCAGAAGTCTAAATCTCAAAATGCACGCACTCGAGGCCCTTCTCAGTATGGAGAACATCGATGTCTGTGCTGTGACTGAAACCTGGTTCAAGGCTCCTGAGAGCACCCGGCACTATCAGGTTTTACCTCATATCATGCGTTCCGGCCCCAAAACCCGGACCACACCACAAAAGGAGGGGGTGTATCCATATTCATCAAGGATACCCACACCTCCAGGTTGGTGGCAATGCACGAAGCATAGGAAACCATCCAGGTGCAATTAACCATAGGCAAAACTGCTCTACAATTTGTAGCATGCTACAGGCCACCCTCTCAAACTGAGGAACCCCACACAGCCTTCCTGAAGACACTGGAGGGTATAAATGTATCTCCAAACACCATTATATTGGGTGACTTCAACTACCCGAATATAGACTGGGAACATTACTCAAGCCCCAACTTTCTAGCCCAAAGGTTCCTGGAGTTCATAAATTCAAATGCCATGGAACAACTAGTCACCGTCTCCACAAGAGGAGAAAATATACTAGATCTCATCATCACAAACATGGGGACAAAATGCTCCACACCGAAGTATATCCTCATTGGTGAGATCAGATCACAAACTAATCTCACTGGAAATCCACATCCCGCCCCACCCCAAACAAAAAGACCACAGTGAAGAACTTCTCTAAAGCAAACTTCACACTACTCAAGACTGGTGTGGTATCCTTCAAGGCCCCTGAGCCAGTGGAAACCACAACCCAAGCTGGAAGCCCTTACAAATGCCTTCTATGAACACCTCCAGGACTGCATGGATCAGGCAATCCCTAATAAAACCAAGACTCTTTCCACCAAGGGCAAACGTCCAGTCTGATGGACCCCAGCCATAAACAAACTTTACAATAAGAGGAGAAAGCTGTTACATGATAGAGCAAAATCCATAAAAGAGAAGACACCCTTGATCATTATTAGTAAAAAAATACGAGCACTCATAAAATCATCCAAGGCCAACTTTGAGAGAAAAATTGCCATAAATTCAAAAGACAATCATAAGGCCTTCTTCAGCTATGTTAGAAACCTGGGTGGAAACTCCCAGATATGCTCAGAATTAGTCCAAAATGATACAAAAATCACTGAACCCACAGACATTGCCAACATACTGGCAGACAGGTTCAGTGCAAACTTCACCCCCCTCTCCCCAAAAGGAGAGATAACTATCCCAGCGGAGTGTAGCCTCCCAGACATCTCAAATGCGCAGGTGAAAGCTGCTCTCTCTAAAGCTAAAGCTGCTCTCTCTAAAGCTAAAAACACAGCATCAATGGGACCGGATGGTGTCCCCGGCTGTGTGCTACATGAACTCAATGAGGAACTAAACCCGCACATAAGGCAGCTGTTTAATCTTAGCCTTACCTCAGGATACGTGCCCAAGGAGTGGCGTACGGCAACTGTGGTCCCACTCCACAAAGGCGGTGCCTCTACGGACCCTGGTAATTACCACCCCATAAGCTTAACAAGCCTGGTCTGCAAAGCTATGGAGAGGATCATAATGGAACTCATAAACAAAGACATAGGGGACCTGCAGATATTGGACCCGACCCAGTTTGGCTTTGTCAAGGGCAGATCATGCCTTTTGAACTTGGACGACTTCTTTGAAACAGTCACCAAGGCCATTGATGAGAGAAAGGCAGTCCATACAGCCTACCTTGACCTTGCAAAAGCTTTTGACACAATACCCCACTCGGGTATTATAGAGAAACTTACCAGCTTAAATGTAAACCCATATGTCACAAGATGGGTTGCAAACTGGCTAAAGGACAGAACCCACAGGGTTAGAGTTGCTGGCGCCATGTCAGACTCCAAGCCGGTCACAAGTGGTGTCCCACAGGGCTTAGTCCTTGGCCCCCTGTTGTTCGGCATCTACTTCTCAGAAGTACAGGCAAACATAGGAGGACTACGGCTGACAAAGTTTGCAGATGACTGCAAACTGGGCGCCATAGTGGAAAGTACATCGGACACAGATATCCTTCAGAGGGGTCTCACGGAAACTGATAGCTGGTGCCAGAGCCATGGCCTGAAGTTAAACACCAAAAAATGTATAGTCATACCCTTCGGGAAAAACAAGGTAACCCCAAATTACCATATAGGTGGCAATCCACTAAGCACAGAAGAGGTTATCAGGGACCTGGGGACCCAGGTTGACAGTGGCCTTTCTTTTGACACTCACATTGCTAAAGTGGTTAGAAAGACCTTCTACATTGCCCACCTGATCATGAAGGGATTCACATCCAGATCAAGTGAGGTCATTGTTCCCTGTACTCTTCACTTATCAGACCAATGATCGAGTACAATGCCCCATTCGGGATGTATCTCACCCGACACCTGCAGCAATTGGAAAGACCCCAAAAGTTCCTCACCAAAAGGATAAAGGGACTCCAAAATCTGTCATATGCTGCCAGACTGAAGAAACTCCAGCTCTATTCAGTCACATACCGTCTGCTTAGAGGTGACCTGTGCCTGACATACAAGGCCATGTCCAACCCGGAATTAATGGACATGCTCCACCTCAAAAAATCCAAATCTACCAGATCCACTAGAGCAAGTGACTTAAACCTTAGCACGGATATAAATAGGACACGCTGGATGGATAGATTTGTCACCCAGAGACTCCCTATGCTGTGGAATAAAATCCCAGTCCATGTGAGGCAGAGCACCTCGCTGGCTCTATTCAAGAGAAATCTTGACCGGTGGATGGGAGCTCGTAGGTTTACCCCGGGAATCTTCTCTGTGTCACTGCTGGACAGAGGCACAACAAACTAATGGGCACAGTATTTTTTAACATAAGGGGTGGTGTAAGCCACAAAACTTTGGGCTAGGCTTATAAATGCCCTAGGGCAGATAGCCTAGTATAAACCTATGAACCTATGAACCCTAGGTACCAATTAGTTTGGATAATCAACTGTTTACTGTATCCATAGTATCTACCTGAGAATTTCACTTACACTTCTTCTGTAACAGTTTCCTGTATTATGCTCATAAGAATTGGAATAATAATCGCCATTAAATGTTTGCAACCACTACTATGTAGGTCTACACTTGTACAATTTTCCATTTCAGTCTATTTTATCTAATGATACATATTTCTCTCTCCTGATTTCTTAATCCAGCTATCTACCATTCATTCAGCATGTGCAAAAACATGCTTAATTTTGCCTAAGAATCAGTAAAGTTAGTAACTCCACTGTCTTAGATTGATAGGTTCAGAAGTACTAACTACAATATTGACCTGTGAGGGTCTTAAGAAGCCTAGCCTTACGTTCTCAAGTTACTTTTTCACCCTTGTATTTTGCGTACCAATAAGAGAGAGAGAGGATGAACAACGATATGGTGGTACATTTGCATGTCTCCACCTATCCATGAGGGACAGGGGTTCAATCTACATTTGAATACAGTAAGAGACGTACATTGCATTATGATGAGTGTGGTACAGTACTAATGACAAGTCTTTTACAAGAGGTAGAGCTGCCCACTTTCACTACAGTAGTAATGCTAGGACTTTTACAAAAGGTAGAGCCCCCCAGGCTGACTACAGTACTAATGACAGGTCTTTTACAAGAAGAAGAAGAACTGCCCACTCTAACTACAGTACTAATGACAGGTCTTTTACAAGAGGTAGAGCTGCCCACTCAAACTACAGCACCAAAGACAGGACTTTTATAAGGGGTAGAGCCACCCACTCTAACTACAGTACTAATGACAGGACGTTTACAACAGGTAGAGCCACCCACTGTAACTACAACACCAATGACAGGACTTTTACAAGACGTAGAGCTGCCCACTCTAACTATAGTACTAATGACAGGTCTTTTACAAGCTGTAAAGCCACCCGCTCTAACTACAGTGCTAATGACAGGTCTTTTACATGAGGTAGATCCACCCACTCTATTAATGACAGGTCTTTTACAAGAGGTAGAGCTACCCGGCCTAACTACACTGCCAATGACAGGACTTTTATAAGGGGTAGAGCCACCCACTCTAACTACAGTGCTAATAATAAGTCTTTTACAAGAGGTAGAACTGCCCACTCTAACTACAGTACTAATGGCAGGTCTTTTACAACAGGTAGACAAGCCCACTCTAACTACAGTAATAATGACAGGTCTTTTACAAGAGGAAGAACCACCCACTCTAACTACAGCAACAATGGTAGGACTTTTATAATGTGCAGAGCCACCCACTCTAACAACAGTACTAATTATAGGTCTTTTAGAAGAGGTAGAACCTCCCATTCTAACTACAGCACCAATAACAGGACTTTTACAAGATGTAGAGGCACCTGCTCTAACTACAATACTAATGACAGGTCTTTTACAAGAGAAAGAGCCGACCACTCTGACTACAGTACTAATGACAGGTCTTTTATAAGAGGTAAAGCCACCCCCTTTAACTACAACACCAATGACAGGACTTTTATAAGGGGTAGAGCCACCCACTCTAACTACAGTACTAATGATGGTTCTTTCATAAGAGGTAGAGCCACTCAGTCTTACTACAGTACGAATGGCAGGTCTTTTACAAGAGGTAGAACCACCCACTCTAACTACAGCATGAATGACTGGTCCATTGCAAAGGGTAGAGCCACCCACTCTAACTACAGCACTTATGACAGGTCTTTTACAAGAGGTAGATCTACCCACTGTAACTACAGTACTAATGACTGGTCTTTTACAAGGTGTAGAGTGTCCCACTCTAACTACAGTAATAATGACAGGTCTTTTACAAGAGGTAGAGCCACCCACTCTAACTGCAGTAATAGTGACCGGTCTTTTACAAGGGGTAAAGCCACCCACACTAACTACAGGAATAATGACAGGTCTTTTACAACAGGTAGACTGGCCCACTCTAACTAAAGTACTAATGATAAGTCTTTTATAAGAGGTAGAGCCACCCACTCTGACTACAGTACTACTGACAGGTATTTTACAAGAGGTAGAGCCACCCGCTCTAACTAGCGCACCAATGACAGGATCTTTATAAGGGGTAGAGCCACCCGCTCTAACTACGGTACTAATAACAGGTCTTTTACAGGAGATAGAGCCCCCACTATAACTACACTATTAATGACAGGTCTTTTATGAGAGGTAGACCTGCCCACTCTAACTACAGTCCTAATGACAGGTCTTTTGCAGGAGATAGAGCCACCCACTCAAACTACAGTCCTAATGACAGGTCTTTTGCAGGAGATAGAGCCACACACTCTAACTACAGCACTAATGACAGGTATTTTACAAGCTGTAGAGCCACCCACTCTAACTACAGCATGAATGACTGGTCCTTTACAAGAAGTAGAGCCACCCACTCTAACTACAGCACTAATGACAGGTCTTTAACAGGAGGTAGAGCCTCCACTATAACTACACTATTAATGACAGGTCTTTTGCAAGAGGTAAACCTGCCCACTCTACCTACAGTACTAATGACAGGTCTTTTACAAGAGGGAGGACCGCCCACTCTAACTAAAGCATGAATGACAGGTCTTTCACAAGCTGTAGAACCACCCAATCTAACTACAGTAATAATGACAGATCCATTAAAACAGGTAGACCGGCCCACTCTAACTAAGTACTAATGATAAGTCTTTTATAAGAGGTAGAGCCACCCACTCTGACTACAGTACTACTGACAGGTATTTTACAAGAGGTAGAGCCACCCGCTCTAACTACAGCACCAATGACAGGACCTTTATAAGGAGTAGAGCCACCCACTCCAACTACAGTATCAATGACAGGCCATTTACAAAAGGTAGAGCCGCCCACTCTAAATACAGCACTAATTACAGGTCTTTTACAAGGGGTAGAGCCACCCACTCTAAGTACAGTACTAATGACAGGTCTTTTACAAGCTGTAGAGCCACGCACTCTAACTACACTGCTAATGACAGGTCTTTTAAATGACAGATCTTTTACAAGAGGTAGAGACACCCACTCTAACTACAGTACTAATGCCAGGTCTTTTACAAGATGTCGAGCTGCCCACTCTTACTACAGTAGTAATGACAGGTCTTTTGCAGGAGGAAGAACTGCCCAATCTGACTACAGTACTAATGACAGCTCTTTTACAAGAGGTAGAGCCGCCCACTCTAACTACAACTCTAATGACAGTTCTTTCATAACAGGTAGAGCCACCCACTCTAACTACAGTACTAATGACAGCTCTTTTACAAGAGGTAGAGCCGCCCACTCTAACTACAACTCTAATGACAGTTCTTTCATAACAGGTAGAGCCACCCACTCTAACTACAGTACTAATGATAGGTCTTTTACAAGAGGTAGAACCACCCACTCTAACTACAGCACAAATGACTGGTCCTTGACAAGGGGTATAGCCACCCACTCTAACTACAGCACTAATGACAGGTTTTTTTACAGGAGGTATTGCCGCCCACTCTGACTAAAATACTAATGACAGGTCTTATACAAGAGTATTGAAGCCCACTCTAACTGCAGAAATAATGACCGGTCTTTGACAAGGGTTAGAGCCACGCACTCTACGAACAGCACTGATGATAGGTATTTTACAAGAGCTAAAGCCACCTGCTCTAACTACAGCACCAGTGACAAGACTTTTATAATGTGTAGAGCCACCCACTCTAACTACAGTACTAATAACAGGTCTTTTACAAGCTGTAGAGCTGCACACTCTAACTACAGCATGAATGACTGGTCCTTTACAAGGGGAAGTGCCAGCCACTCTAACTACAGCACTAATGACAGGTCTTTTACAGGAGGTAGAGCCACCTACTCTAACTGCAGTAATAATGACAGGTCTTTTACAAGCTGTAGAGCCACCCACTCTAACTACAGCATGAATGACTGGTCCTTTACAAGGGGTAGAGCCACCCACTCTAACTACAGCACTTATGACAGGTCTTTAACAGGAGGTAGAGCCCCCACAATAACTACACTATTAATGACAGGTCTTTCACAAGAGGTAAACCTGCCCACTCTAACTACAGTCCTAATGACAGGTCTTTTACAAGAGGTAGACCTGCCCACTCTAACTACACTACAAATGACAGGTCTTTTACAAGAGGTAGTACTGACCACTCTAACTACAATACTAATGACATGTCTTTCACAAGATGTAGAACCGCCCACTCATACTACAACTCTAACGACAGTTCTTTCATAAGAGGTAGAGCCACCCACTCTAACTACAGTACTAATGGCAGCTCTTTTACAAGAGGTAGAGCCGCCCACTCAAACTACAACTCTAACGACAGTTCTTTCATAAGAGGTAGAGCCACCCACTCTAACTACAGTACTAATGATAGGTCTTTTACAAGAGGTAGAGCCCCCATATAACTACACTATTAATGCCAGGTCTTTTACAAGAGGTAGACCCGCCCACTTTAATTACAATGTTAATGACAGGTCTTTTACAAGACGTAGAACCACCCTCTCTAACTACAGTACTAATGACAGGTCTTTTACAAGAGGTAGAGCCACCCCCTCTAACTACAGTTATTAATGACAAGTCTTTTACAGGAGGAAGAGCCGTCCACTCTAACTACAGTACTAATGACAGGTCTTTTACAAGAGGGAGGACCTCCCACTCTAACTAAAGCATGAATGACAGGTCTTTTACAAGAGGTAGCGTCACCCACTCAACTACAGTACTAATGACAGGTCTTTTACAAGCTGTAGATCCACCCACTCTAACTACAGTAATAATGACAGGTCTTTTACAACAGGTAGACCCACTCACTTTAACTAAAGTACTAATGACAGCTTTTTCAAAGATGTAGAGCTGTCCACTCTAACTACAGTGCTAATGACAGGACTTTTACAAGAGCTAGAGCCACCCGCTCTAATTACAGCACCAATGACAGGACTTTTATAATGTTTAGAGCCACCCACTCTAACTGCAGCACTAAAAACAGGTCTTTTAGAAGCTGTAGAGCAGGCATGGGCAAACTACGGCCCGGGGGCCACATGCGGCCCGTTAAATGTTTTGATTCGGCCCGCCAAACTTTAAAAAATGTAATAAATTTTAATAATTTTTTTAAAATTTTCGTGCTGTCGGGGCTGACGTCATCACGTGCGCAATGACGTCAGCACCGTCAGGCTACCAGCCAGTCGGAATTGAGCTCAAGGAGCTCGCATCATCATTTCCAGCTGGCTGGCGGTTAAGTTAACAGTCAGCGGGAATGCAACATGTGGAACAGAAGAGGCTGACTCAGCGAGCCCTGAAACGCAGCCGGGCCCAAGATTAATGGCAGCAGCAGCAACATGAGGATGGATTGAACAGAAGACGCCGAGCACTACTCAGGGTAAGAGAGAGAGTGTGTGTGTGTGTGTGTGTGTATGTGTGTGTGTGTGTGTGTGTGTGTGTGTGTGTGTGTGTGTGTGTGTGTGTGTGTGTGTGTGTAGTATGCGATAGGAAAGAAAAAGTGAGTGAATCACTGAATGCATATGTGTGTGTGTGTGTGTGTGTGTGTGTGTGTGTGTGTGTGTGTGTGTGTGTGTGTGTGTGTGTGTGTGTGTGAATGATCGGAGAGAGAAAGTGAGTGAATGCAGGTTTGAAAGGTGAAGTGTGTGTGTGTGTGTGTGAGCGATCAAAAGAGAGAAAGTGAGTGAATGCAGGTTTGAATTGTGAAGAGTGTGTGTGTGTGAATGATTGGAGAGAGAAAGTGAGTGAATGCAGGTTTGAAAGGTGAAGTGTGTGTGTGTGTGCGATCGGAGAGAGAAAGTGAGTGAATGCAGGTTTGAATTGTGAAGAGTGTGTGTGTGTGAACGATTGGAGAGAGAAAGTGAGTGAATGCAGGTTTGAAAGGTGAAGTGTGTGTGTGTGTGTGTGTGTGTGTGTGTGTGTGTGTGTGTGTGTGTGTGTGTGTGTGTGTGTGTGTGTGTGTGTGTGAGCGATCGGAGAGAGAAAGTGAGTGAATGCAGGTTTGAAAGGTGAAGTGTGTGTGTGTGTGTGTGTGAGCGATCGGAGAGAGAAAGTGAGTGAATGCAGGTTTGAATTGTGAAGAGTGTGTGTGTGTGAACGATTGGAGAGAAAGTGAGTGAATGCAGGTTTGAAAGGTGAAGTGTGTGTGTGTGTGTGTGTGTGTGTGTGTGTGTGTGTGTGTGTGTGTGTGTGTGTGTGTGTGTGTGTGTGAGCGATCGGAGAGAGAAAGTGAGTGAATGCAGGTTTGAAAGGTGAAGTGTGTGTGTGTGTGTGTGTGTGTGTGTGTGTGTGTGTGTGTGTGTGTGAGCGATCGGAGAGAGAAAGTGAATGAATGCAGGTTTGAAAGGTGAAGTGTGTGTGTCTGGATATGATTTCACACGATAAATAACCCAATCCATCCCTGAATCGGCACACTCTTGTAAAATGTTATCAGGGTCTGCCTTAGGCTGGGATGACTGATTTACTTCTTGCTGGACTTGTGCTTGTTTAACTCAATAAGAGCTGTGATCTTGCTATGGATAGCAAGTTGACTGCTTTATCTATTGCAACTCAAACTGATCATTTTGTAGATATTCATGTTTTGTTTTGAAATCCTTTCTTCTGCCTCTTGTAATGTCCATGTTGCACTCATTGTTGCCTACAGCCATTAATTAGCATTGGAAATATTTTTACTACTTTTTTATAGATTTACAATCAGAAGGTTACTCTGACAAGCTTATGATCTACTGGTCTTCAAGAAGCAGGATTGCCATAATCTTACGTTAGTATTTTCTACTTCAAAAACAAATGCATCAAGGTTATTTTTTGAAGGAAGTTAATTATTAAGTTCGTCGTATAGTAAAGAGGAAGTTTATTTCAGAATCTTGAAAGGCATTATATACTAATATACTATATATTTTTATATTAATGATATTTATTTGCAGTATTAGCTTCCCTGCTTATTTCATTTATTATTTATTATTTATTATACAAGGAATATAATTTACTAAAGTCAGGAAGGTGTAACAAAGAACATATATATCTTTCTTGTTGTGCGCAAGGGGATAATGATTTGAAAACAGCACAAAGGTAATCTTTATCCACCATTGGCCAGATGCATTTTCTTTGGATGTGGTGTAGATTTCAATGCTATTTTAATGAATGTAGAGAAGTTTTAATGCCAACTCTATTTTCATTGTGAGACAGTTTTGCTTTGTTTAACAGAGATCTATTGGTGTTTGTGCATTGTGCAATAAAGTGTAAAAATAAAATCCAAGTCATTGTAGAAGTAAAGCATGCAAATTTTATGTTAAACAGCATACAGATTTGTTTTCTCCATATCCCAAGATGTGTATTTTTCCTCCAATGAGGTGATGTTTTCAAAGCATGCCATCTATCTGCTCCTGTTCCGGCCCCTTTGTCAAATGTTAGAACTCAATGTGGCCCACGAATCAAAAAGTTTGCCCACCCCTGCTGTAGAGGCACCCACTCTAATTAATGTACTAATGACAGGTCTTTTACAAGACGTAGAACCACTCACTCTAACTACAGTACTAATGACAGGTCTTTTACAAGAGGTAGAGCCACCTACTCTAACTACAGTTATTAATGACAGGTCTTTTACAGTATGTAGAGCCACCCACTCTAACTACAACATCAATGACAGGACTTTTATAAGGGGTATAGCCACCCCTTCTTACTACAGTAAGAGTGACAGGTCTTTTACAGGAGGAAGAGTGACCCACTCTAACTACAGTACTAATGACAGGTCTTTTACAAGAGGTAGAGCCACCCACTCTAACTACAGTACTAATGACAGGTCTTTTGCAGGTGATGGAGCCGCCCACTCTAACTACAGTAATAATGATAGGTCTTTTACAGGAGCTAGAGCCGCCCATTCTAACTACAGTACGAAAGAAAGGTCTTTTACAAGAGGTAGAACCGCCCACTCTATCTACAGTATTAATGACAGGTCTTTTACAAGAGGTAGAGCCACCCACTCTAACTACAGTACTAAGGACAGGTCTTTTACAAGAGGTAAAGCCCCCACTATAACTACACTATTAATGCCAGGTCTTTTACAAGTGGTAGACCCACCCACTCTAACTACAGTGCTAATGACAGGTCTTTAACAGGAGGTAGAACTGCCCACTCGAACTACAGTAGTAATGACAGGTTTTTTGCAGGAGGTAGAACTGCCCACTCTAACTACAGTACTAATGACAGGTCTTTTACAAGAGGTAGAGCCACCCACTCTAACTACAATACTAAAGACAGGTCTTTTACAAGGGGCAGAACCACCCACTGTAACTACAGTACTAATTATAGGTCTTTTACAAAAGGTAGAACCGCCCACTCTAACTAAAGCACGAATGACAGGTCTTTTACAAGAGGTAGGGCCACCCACTCAACTACATTACTAATGACAGGTCTTTTACAAGCCATAGATCCACCCACTCTAACTACACTAATAATGATAGGTCTTTTACAAGCTGTAGAGCTTCCCACTCTAACTACAGTAATAATTACAGGTCTTTTACAACAGGTAGACCCACCCACTTTAACTAAAGTACTAATGACAGTTTTTCTCCAAAATGTAGAGCCACCCACTCTAACTACAGTGCTAATGATAGGTCTTTTACAAGAGCTAGAGCCACCCGCTCTAAGTACAGCATCAATGACAAGACTTTTATAATGTTTAGAGTCACCCACTCTAACTACAGTACAAATGGCAAGTCTTTTACAAGAGGTAGAGCCCCCAATATAACAACACTATTAATGACAGATCTTTTACAAGAGGTAGAGCCACCCACTCTAACTATAGTATTAATGACAGGTCTTTTACAAAAGGTAGACCTGCCCACTCTTACTACAGTACAAATGACACGTCTTTTACAAGAGGTAGTACTGCCCACTCTAGCTATAGAACTAATGACAGGTCTTTTACAGGAGATGGTGCTGCCCACTCTAACTACAGTAATAATGATACGTCTTTTACAGGATGTAGAGCCACCCACTCTAAATACAGTACTAATGAAAGGTCTTTTACAAGAGGTAGAGCCCACACTAAAGCTACAGTACTAATGACAGGTCTTTTACAAGAGGTAGAACTGCCCACTCTAACTATAGAACTAATGACAGGTCTTTTACAGGAGATGGTGCTGCCCACTCTAACTACAGTAATAATGATACGTCTTTTACAGGATGTAGAGCCACCCACTCTAAATACAGTACTAATGAAAGGTCTTTTACAAGAGGTAGAGCCCACACTAAAGCTACAGTACTAATGACAGGTCTTTTTTCATTGGTATACCCACCCAATCTAACTACAGCACTAATGACAGGTCTTTAACAAGAGGTAGGGCCACATGCTCTAACTACAGCACCAATAACAGGACTTTTATAAGGGGTAGAGCCACCCACTCTAACTACAGTACCAATGACAGGACTTTTATAAGGGGTAGAGCCACCCTCTCTAACTACAGCACTAATGACAGGACTTTTACAAGAGGTAGAGCCACCCACTCTAACTACAGTACTAATGACAGGTCTTTTACAAGCTGTAAAGCCACCCGCTCTAACTACAGTACCAATGACAGGACTTTTATAAGGGGTAGAGCCACCCTCTCTAACTACAGCACTAATGACAGGACTTTTACAAGAGGTAGAGCCACCCACTCTAACTACAGTACTAATGACAGGCCTTTTACTAGAGTCACCCACTCTAACTACAAAACGAATTACTGTTGCTTTACAAAGAGTAGAGCCACCCACTCTAACAACAGCACTAATGACAGGTCTTTTACAAGAAGTAGAGCCACCCACTGTAGCTACAGTACTAATAACAAGTCTTTTACAAGAGGTAGAGCCACCCACTGTAACTATAGAATTAATGACAGGTGTTTTACAAGAGGTAGAGCCACCCACTGTAACTATAGTATTAATGACAGGTGTTTTAAAAGCTGTAGAGCCACCCGCTCTAAATACAGCACTAATGACAAGTCTTTTACAAGAGGTAGAGCCGCCACCTCTAACTACAGTACCAATGACAGGGCTTTTATAAGGGATAGAGCCACCCGCTCTAACTTCATTACTAATGACCGGTCTTTTACAAGGGGCAGAGCCACCCGCTCTAACTTCAGTACTAATGACCGGTCTTTTACAAGAGGTAGAACCACCCACTCTAACTACAGTACTAATGACAGGTCTTTTACAAGCTTTAGAGCCACCCACTCTAACTACAGTAATAATGACAGATCTTTTACAAGAGGTAGAACTGGCTACTCTAACTACAGTACTAATGACAGGTCTTTTACAAGCTATAGAGCCACCTACTCTAACTACAGGACTAATGACAGGTCATTTACAAGCTATAGAGCCACCTACTCTAACTACAGGACTAATGACAGGTCATTTGCAGGAGGTAGAACTGCCCACTCTAACTACAGTACTAATTACAGGCCTTTTATAAGATGTAGAGCCGCCCACTCCAACTACAGTACTAATAACAGGTCTTTTACAAGAGGTAGAGCCACCCACTCTTATTACAACTATAATGATAGTTCTTTCATAAGAGGTAGAGCCACCCACTCTAACTACAGTGTTAATGACAGGTCATTTACAAGAGGTAGAGCCACCCACTCTAACTACAGTGTTAATGACAGGTCTTTAACAGGAGGTAGAGCCGCTCACTCTAACTAGAGTACTAATGACAGGTCTTTTACAAGAGATAGGGCCACCCACTCATCTACAGTACTAAAGAAGGTTTTTTTACAAGCTGTATAGCCACCCACTCTAACTACATTAATAATAACACATCTTTTACTAGCTGTGGAGCCGCCTACTCTAACTACAGTAACAATGACAGGACATTTACAAGAAGTAGAGCCACCCACTCTAACTACATTACTAATGACAGGTCTTTTACAAGATGTAGAACTGCCCACTCCAACTACAGTACTAATAACAGGTCTTTTACAAGAGGTAGAGCCACCCACTCTTACTACAACTATAATGATAGTTCTTTCATAAGAGGTAGAGCCACCCACTCTAACTACAGTGTTAATGACAGGTCATTTACAAGAGGTAGAGCCACCCACTAACTACAGTGTTAATGACAGGTCTTTAACAGGAGGTAGAGCCGCTCACTCTAACTAGTGTACTAATGACAGGTCTTTTACAAGAGATAGGGCCACCCACTCATCTACAGTACTAAAGAAGGTTTTTTTACAAGCTGTAGAGCCACCCACTCTAACTACATTAATAATAACACATCTTTTACTAGCTGTGGAGCCACCTACTCTAACTACAGTAACAATGACAGGACATTTACAAGAAGTAGAGCCACCCACTCTAACTACATTACTAATGACAGGTCTTTTACAAGATGTAGAACTGCCCACTCCAAATACAGTACTAATGACAGGCCTTTTACAAGAGGTAGAGCCACCCACTCTAACTACAACTCTAATGACAGTTTTTTCATAAGAGGTAAAGCCACCCACTCTAACTACAGGACTAATGACCAGTCTTTTACAGGAGGTAGAGCCACCCACTCTAACTACAGTAATAATGACAGTTCTTTCATAAGAGGAAGAGCCACCCACTCTAACTACACTAATAATGACTGGTCTTTTACAAGCTGTAGATCCACCCACTCTAACTACACTAATAATGACTGGTCTTTTACAAGCTGTAGATCCACCCATTCTAACTACACTAATAATGACGGGTCTTTTACAAGCTGTAGATCCACCCACTCTAACTACACTAATAATGACGGGTCTTTTACAAGCTGTAAAGCCGCCCACTCCAACTACAGTGCTAATGACAGGTCTTTTACAAGAGCTAGAGCCACCCTCTCTAACTACAGTACTAATGACAGGTCTTTTATAAGAGGTAGAACGTCCCACTCTAACTACAGCACCAGTGACAAGACTTTTATAATGTTTAGAGCCACCCACTCTAACTAATGCACTAATGACAGGTCTTTTACAAGACGTAGAGCCACCCACTCTAACTACAGTACTAATGACAGTTCTTTTACAAGAGGTAGAGCCACCTACTCTAACTACAGGACTAATGACAGGTCTTTTACAAGAGGTAGAACCGCCAACTCTAACTACAGCACAAATGACAGGACATTTACAAGAGGTAGAGCCACCCACTCTAACTACAGTATGAATGACTGGTCCTTTATAAGGGGTAGAGCCACCCACTCTAACTACAGTACTAATGACAGGTCTTTAACAGGAGGTAGAGCCGCCCACTCTAACTAGACTACTAATGACCGGTCTTTTACAAGAGGTAGAGCAACCCACTTTAACAACATTACTAATGACAGGTCTTTTACAAAAGGTAGAGCCACCCATTCCAACTACAGTACTAATGACAGGTCTTTTACAAGAGGTAGAGACACCCACTCTAACTACAGTACTAATGACAGGTCTTTTACAAGCTATAGAGCCACCTACTCTAACTACAGGACTAATGACAGGTCATTTGCAGGAGGTAGAACTGCCCACTCTAACTACAGTACTAATTACAGGCCTTTTATAAGATGTAGAGCCGCCCACTCCAACTACAGTACTAATAACAGGTCTTTTACAAGAGGTAGAGCCACCCACTCTTACTACAACTATAATGATAGTTCTTTCATAAGAGGTAGAGCCACCCACTCTAACTACAGTGTTAATGACAGGTCATTTACAAGAGGTAGAGCCACCCACTCTAACTACAGTGTTAATGACAGGTCTTTAACAGGAGGTAGAGCCGCTCACTCTAACTAGAGTACTAATGACAGGTCTTTTACAAGAGATAGGGCCACCCACTCATCTACAGTACTAAAGAAGGTTTTTTTTACAAGCTGTAGAGCCACCCACTCTAACTACATTAATAATAACACATCTTTTACTAGCTGTGGAGCCGCCTACTCTAACTACAGTAACAATGACAGGACATTAACTACAGTAACAATGACAGGACATTTACAAGAAGTAGAGCCACCCACTCTAACTACATTACTAATGACAGTTCTTTCATAAGAGGAAGAGCCACCCACTCTAACTACAATACTAATGACAGGTCTTTTACAAGAGGGAGGACCTCCCACTCTAACTAAAGCATGAATGACAGGTCTTTTACAAGAGGTAGCGTCACCCACTCAACTACAGTACTAATGACAGGTCTTTTACAAGCTGTAGATCCACCCACTCTAACTACAGTAATAATGACAGGTCTTTTACAAGCTGTAAAGCCGCCCACTCCTACTACAGTGCTAATGACAGGTCTTTTACAAGAGCTAGAGCCACCCTGTCTAACTACAGTACTAATGACAGGTCTTTTATAAGAGGTAGAACGTCCCACTCTAACTACAGCACCAGTGACAAGACTTTTATAATGTTTAGAGCCACCCACTCTAACTAATGCACTAATGACAGTTCTTTTACAAGAGGTAGAGCCACCCACTCTAACTACAGTAAAAATGACAGGTCTTTTACAGGAGAAAGAGTGGCCCACTCTAACTGCTGTACTAATGACCTGTCTTTTACAAGGGGTAAAACCACCCACTCTAACTACAGTACTAATGACAAGTCTTTCACAAGAGGTAGAGCTGCCCACTCTAACTACAGTACTACTGACAGGTCTTTTACAAGAGGTAGAACCACCCACTCTAACTACAGTACTAATGATAGGTCTTTTACAAGAGATAGACCCGCCCACTCTAACTACAGTACTAATGACAGGTCTTTTACAAGAGGTAGTGCTGCTCACACTAACTACAGCACCAATGACAGGACTTTTATAAGAGTTAGATCCGCCCACTCTAACAACAGTACTAATGACAGGTCTTTTACAAGAGGTAGAGCCACCCGCTCTAACTACACCACCAATGACAAGACTTTTATAAGGGGTAGAGCCACCCACTCTAACTACAGTACTAATGACAGGTCTTTTACAAGAGGTAGAACCGCCCACTCTAACTACAGCACCAAAGACAGGACTTTTATAAGGGGTAGAGCCACCCACTCTAACTACAGTACTAATGACAGGTCTTTTACAAGAGGTAGAGCCACCCGCTCTAACTACAGCACCAATGACAAGACTTTTATAAGGGGTAGAGCCACCCACTCTAACTACAGTACTAATGACAAGTCTTTCCTAAGAGGTAGACCCACCCACTCTAGCTGCAGCACAAATGAGAGGTCTTTTACAAGAGGTAGAGCTGCCCACTATAACTTCCTGGGTTCTAGTTGCGAGGCAATTTGTTCTCCAATGAGTTTCATAGGAATTGGCATTTAGCTGTGCAAGGGTATCTATTATCTCTAAATGTGGAATGGTGTCAAATGCCTTTGACAGGTCTACACCTGTAGTCTGCATTTGTTTACTCTCATCTGTGGCTTCAATAACTTTTTCAAAGAAGTTGGCCAGTTAATTAGGCATGACCTGCCCTTAATGAATACAGACTGCATTGAGATGAGCGTCTGTAGGTTACCTATAGCCTGATTTATTAATTCTGTAATGATCCTTTCCATAACCTTACAGATGAGACTGGTCAGGTTTAATTGTCTGTAATTCAAAACACCACAGCAACAAGAAAAAATAGTAAAATACTACAGTAATGGTCACGGAACACAGAACAGTTTTACCAAGATTTAATTCAAACTTAGCACTTTGACACCAAGCCTTCAATCAGTACAAAATTCATACTATACTTCATTTTATATATATATATATATATATATATATATATATATATATATATATATATACATACAATAAAATCAGACAATCATCCCATCAAACAATTCATTCATTCATTCATTCATTAATTAATTAAATCACATATTTCAGTTGCATTCCTTATTTAACCCATAGGGTTCCAAGGTATTATACTTTAAAATAAAATGAGTTTCCTTCTTCAGTAACTTGTCTTTAATATGTAAGCTTTCTCCCAGTAACACTTCTATTTTTTCCAAAATGCATCCTTCTAAACAATCTGGTTCAGCATTGTGTGCAGTAATAAAGTGTTGCCCTAAGAGACTTTCTATGTTTTGATTTTAATGTCCCTTATATGTTCTGCCTGTTTCAGCTGTATAATAAAGGTTACAACTACAACTAAGGGTATAAACTATTCCCTCTGTATTACGTGTATACAAGCCCCTAGGTGTGAACCTTATATCATTATTTTTTGAAAAAGTAGTCACTACATATTTACACATTGAGCATTTCTTACAAATTGTAGTTACCACTTTATTTCTCATAAGGTTAGGATATATGGTGACCTCTGGTGGTAAGAAACGATTATGTACCACCATATCTGCCAAGTTTCTATTCGTTTTATAAGAGACTTTAATCTGGCTCTTTACCAAATGTCTCAGATCTTTCTCATTTGTTACCATTTTCCAATATTTTTTAACTTCCTTAACTATACTTTCTGTCAGAACATTAAATGTAGTAACAAAATGCACTTCCCTATCTCCTTCAGTCCTTATTTCATTTTTTACATATTTCCTTCCGTGACCATTACTGTGGTATTTTATTAATTCTCTGTAATTACATGGGTCCATTAAAGCCGCATCCTTGTGCAGGGAATAACTGTTGACTTCCAGTCATCTGGCACAAAGTCTGTTTTAAGGATGATGTTGAATAGCTTCTGTAGGGGATGAGACAACTCATGTTTCAAGCTGACCAGCAGGTCGCCAGATATTTTATCAAGTTCCGTAAGCAAACTGTTCTTGGCTTTAGATAGCACCTTGAAAACTTGCCCTTGGGAGATTCGGGAGGGTAGCTGTAGGTAAGAGATTGGCTTGCTTAGACTTTTAAGAGTTGTGCAGAGTGTAATTCAGTAAAAACAGATGCTGCATATATGAATGTTGGGACTAGGAAGAATGAGGCAATACAGTTTCGGGTATGGTCAGTGAAGTACTCTTTGGCCCTGTATAGCATGATTATTTTTTGGAGTGTTTTTGGCCGCTTCCTGACTGTGAATATCACATTTTAGTCTGTCATTAATTATTAGTTGCACTAGTTTATTATAGGAGATTATATTAGTTATAGTGCCATTTGTTAAAATAAAAGAGAAATTAGTTTTGTTGTTCTGAATGGGTTTGAGGGTAAAAAGCAATATTTATTTTTTTCATTGAACACCAGATTTCACTTTCTGAACCACAGTTCTACCGTTGTGAAAGCATGCTGATTGATGGTTTAATGTTCAGACATTGATTTTGCATTTCAAATGATGGTAGAGACATCTGTGAATTATATGATGGAAGCATTCCTAGACTACACAGGTAAATTGTTAATGAAAGTATGAAATAATAAGGGGCCGTGGATGGAGCCCTGTGGCATGTCAACAAATGTACAGACGAAATAAGATTTGACTTGTTGCTGTTTGTCATTTTGGCTCCTCTCTGCAAGGTAAGAGAGAAGCCATAAGAGAGGGAGGTAGAGGCAGACAAGAGACCTAAGATATAGAGTTTTTGAAGCAATTTATGGTGAGAGACAGTGCCACAAGCTTTTGATATTGATAGGCCAAGGAAAATGGAAGATACTACTTTTTATTATTTATTTATTATTTATTATTTCTGTGATATGAATGTTGTTGAGGGATAAGAGGGCAGTGATGGGTGAAAACCACATTATGAGGAGGATAGGTTATTTGGTATTAGATATTGGGATAAATGGGTATGAATGAACTTTTTTACGATCTTAGACAATGAGCATAGGACAGCTATGGGTCTGAAATTGTTTAGTTTTTTTGGTTTCACTTCATATCGTCGAAAGCTCATTTCATCGAATTTCAAAACAGCAAGACCAAATCAACAAAAACTCATAACATTGAATCTCAAATCATTGAAAACTACAAAGCAACTAGAAATAATATCCCAGACACTGTTTACTATGTTTATGCAGGGGAGCAAGCCTCCCTGCACCTCCCAAGTGGGGGGCTCCACCCCCCACACTCCATGAAAATTAAATATACCAACTCCAAGGTCGCACTACAGTGGGGTTAGGAAATTACCTTTTTCCCCCACTGTAATGCGACCTTGGAATTGGTATATTTAATGAGGGCTATATTAGATCACCGAACGCTTAGGTTAGCAAACAGTGATTAATCGACCCCATGTAAGCGAAAGCTTACAAAACTGAACTGTCAGAACAGCAATTTTTTCCAAGGGAAAAAAAATCGCTGTTCCAACATAAAAAAAACAAAAAAAAACACTTTAATACATGATATTAAATGGGGGGCTGTGCCCCCCCCCACTTAAATACACTAACTATGAGACCAAGACTATAGTGTTAAAATGGTAACTACTGAGCGTTAAGAAAATTCTTTCCCAGGGAAAGAATTCACTTACATGCCGCTTCGACATTTTGCCATTTTGGTGTTTACAGCTCGATCAAGTCGCATTCGCTAACCTGTGTCTTCGGTCAGCTGATAGGAACCCTATTTAATGTATGGGAGGGTGGGGGTGCCTGCATAAACGTAGTGGGATGTTATTTCTAGTTGCTTTGTAGTTTTCAATGATTTGAGATTCGATGTTATGAGTTTTCGATGATTTGAGTTTTCAATGATTTGGTCTCGCTGTTTTGAAATTCGATGAAATGTGCTTTCGATGATATGAAGTGGAGCCGTTTTTTTGCATGATTCGCCTTTATGTAATGGAATGATGTAGAATTCTTTTCAGATGTTAGAAATGTATGAATCTTGTTTAGATCTATTAATGAGGATGAATATTAAGTCAGCTATAACTTTAGCTGTTAGAGTAACTGAATGATTGTTAAGCATAATAAGAGACAGAGCCATCAGCACATACTCAGAGCACATTTCCACAATTTCTTTCTGTATTTTTGATACCACTTTCAGAACAAGAATGAAACTGCTGTACACATTACAGATATATGTCACTCGCAAAACTCTTTTCAACCCTGAGAGGAAACAGTCATGCCATGTTGGTTAGTTACAATGTTATATGTATTGTTTTGTGGGGGACACGTGCTCAGTAAAGCTGTGTGCTTGACATTATTGAAGAGTATAGATACAGATATGTAGCTCTCAGGCACCCAAATGGCATGCAGTATGGGAAGGAGACATCTGGTGGTTACCGTGGTGTAAGGATTGTCCTGGGCCACTCAGGATCACATGCAGCAGTACCACTGTTTCCATAGCTACAGAATAATGCTTAAAAACAGGGGCAGCAGAAACACTGCAAACTCAGGTGAAAAAAACGACACTTAAGACAAAGTTCTCCCAGTTTAATTTCTTCAAGCCTTTTGGGTTTCTAATACCATGATGGGAATGGACCCCATTCATAAGATAGGGTATAATTAAAGTTCATGAAATTAGTATTGTTTCGATCTTTGATGTTAGCCAGAAGTGCTCCTCACAGCACTAGCAGTATGCCCACAAGTGACTCCTTCTGCAGTTCATATGGCGTTACATGTACTGGTAACATATCTACATAAGACTGTAAATTCATTTTTATAAGACCTGTTGCTTCTACTACTATTGCAACTGTCTGGGTATGCTTCTTCCACATTGCCTGCATTCCTGGCTGCAAATCCTGGTACTCTATTACTTTGTGTGGCTCTGTATATAAGAGACTGTAATTACTGGATGTAGCAATTTCAGTGATCAATGCTACATTTGTCTTAATTTCACATGAACTACTATATCTGGTTTCTTCGCATCTATTTTTTTTAACTATTCGCAACGGATGATCCCATGAGAAATAAGCTTCATCATTTTCTATAATGCTTTTAGGCTCATGTTTAAGGTGTTTTTCAGCTACTTCAATATTGTAATGTTTTCACAATCCCCAGTGCAACAGTCTTGCCACATTATTATGCCTTTCAGTATACAGTCCTTCTGTCATATAGTATATCACAACCAGCAACAAGATGTGTGAATGTTTTCAATTCTCTTTTACAAAACCTCCATTTGTCTGTTTCTTCCACATGTTCAATGGACTTTGTAAACCAACTTATACATAGTCCACTGTCCTGGCTGCCATTATTAATCTTTCATCCTTAGGTGTCACCTCTCCTCTCCTTAACCATTCCTGTGTCAAATCCTAATTGTTCTAGAAGTTTCCTGTACTTGCCACTATAGTTATTGCTTATCTACATTTCTTTCCTTCTCATCTGCTCCTACTTAATTTATTTATTTTGTTTTTTGGCACATTCAGTTGCTGCCTGATTTTTGGCTACTGCTGGTTAGATTTCCATTCCCACCTGACACCGGAATGTCTCTACTAAACTAAGTGGACAGGTCACCTTAGATTTCATCTCCTCGTGTTTTAAAACGTTCACTATATTTGGATCTGATGAGTTTAGAACATACGTATGCAGTCTCACGACTGCAGGTCTGTACTTGTAATCAGTTTCAAGGAGGCCCATACTTCCTGGAGCAGAGTGTGGAATATAACATTTTGGTATTCACTGATTTTTTATAAATCATTTGATAAGCTTGAAGCATTTTTCTTGTTTTCTTGTCCAACTGATCCAACACCTTATGGGTCCAGTCAGTCATACCAAAACTGTAAGTTACAATAGGAAGAACAAATTAGTTTATACCTTGGACTTTATTCCTAGAGGTCAAGGCTGTTTTCAATACTAGTTTTATTCTTCTGAAATATTCCTTACTGAGTTTTATTCAAAATTGTTCATTGCAGTCCTTCATCAATTCCCAAATATGTATACACTCCCACCTGCTCAAACTCCTTCATATCACATTCCTGGTCCAGATTGATTTTTTCTTGGTTCTGCAACTTTTCTGCCTTAAGCATTCTTTTTGTACTTTTATCAAGACCAAATGACATTCGTAAATCAACTAAGAAACTTTTGACCACTTGCAGTTGTGCTCTTAATTCCTCATATGATGATCTCAAAAGTTTTAAATCATCCAGAATAAGTAGAGAAGTCTTTAAGCAAGATTGTTTTCTGGAAGCCAAATTGTAACCATGACCTAATCTGTTAAGCAAACAGCTTAATGGGTTAAGGACAAGACAGAACAACAATGGTGACAAAGAATCAAACCGGAATATCCCCATTTGAATTTTTATCCCTGGAATAATAATTCGTCCTGTATCATGGCTTAATTGCAAAGTAGTTTACCACTGTTTCATGGTCGGTATAATGTAACCGATCATGTAACAGGACATATCTTATACATCTATAAGCACTCCTTTATCCATGACTGTGGGATGCTGTTAAATGCTATTGCAGTCTAGCCATTCCATACGTAGATTCTTCCCCCTTCTTACAATTCTCTATTATGGCTTAATTTAGCAACAAATGATCCTTTGTTTTATATGACTTTCTTTTGTTACCCTTTTGTTCTATTGACATGATTGAGTTTTCTTCTAAATGACTATAAACTCAGTTAGCATGAATTCCAGTGTATAGTTTATATGTTGTCGGAAGGCAAGTTATTGGTCTGTAGTTTTTAGAATGGCTTACAGATTAGAAGTATAATTTTTCCCTTTGTTAACCAGAGTGATGTCTGTTTAGGATGCACATATAAACAAGTCTTACTCAGTGTTAAATCTTCATGTAAAGTTGTTAATATTTTTGGCCAGAAGTTAGGTTTTAGTTTTCTATTTAGGATCTTTTCTTAATTTTGTTTCAATTTCTCTGGTCATTAATTCATCCCATTTCATATCCTGTACATTGGAACTCTTTTTTAAGTTTTCTATCCATTCAGCATCTTTGTTATGTTTCACAGGGTCTTCATAAATATTTCATCAAAATGTGTATATTTTTGGTGGTGTTTCTATTTCTTTTGCTTTGTTTCCCAGTTTTCTAGAAAACTTTTTTGAAGTCATCAAGGAGTTGTTTATTTTCTACTTTACCTTTTATATTTATCTGCATGTCTTCTAAGTTATTTCTGCCCATGCTGATAACTTTAGTTTATTACTTGCAATAGTGTACACTAAATCCCGGTCTGTTCTGAGACTGCACGCTGCTTTTATCACGTCTGTTTTTCTAAGTATTTTTATTGATCTGTTTCCTCTTCCATATTCGCCTAACAGTGACACATTTTGCCTTAACTGCTTCCATGATGGCATTTTATTTCTTCCTTTGTTTTCCCTTATTACACTGTATTTTTGTTGTAAGACTTTGTCTGGTATTAGTTTAGCTGCACAGTAATATATCCTATTTACTTCTGTTATGTCACACGAATTTCTGATATTTGTCTTGATTACTTTGTTCATTTGTTTCATCAGACGTCTAACATGTTGGGTCTTATTGACTTTCTGTAATCTATTTTTTTATTCATCTTAATATGGCCATCCATTTCTGTTAAATTAAGCAACTCTTCCCTGAGATAATTTCTTCTAAACTGAGAGCACACTCTTTGCTCTCCGTTTCCTGTAGGCATTCTACAGAAAGTTGCAGAACATCTTCCTGTGACATATCCTCTTCAGCTGTACCTTGCAGCATCTGTTGCTCCTTTATACAGGAACTCATGTGGCTCATCACTCCACAACATTACCTGTGTCAGTGGCTCATCACTCCACATTACCTGTGTCAGTGGCTCATCACTCCACAACATTACCTGTGTCAGTGGCTCATCACTCCACATTACCTGTGTCAGTGGCTCATCACTCTACAACATTACCTGTGTCAGTGGCTCATCACTCCACAACATTACCTGTGTCAGTGGCTCATCACTCCACAACATTACCTGTGTCAGTGGCTCATCACTCCACAACATTACCTGTGTCAGTGGCTCATCACTCCACAACATTACCTGTGTCAGTGGCTCATCACTCCACAACATTACCTGTGTCAGTGGCTCATCACTCCACAACATTACCTGTGTCAGTGGCTCATCACTCCACAACATTACCTGTGTCAGAGCTGCCATTGTTCCCTGCTCCTTCCCTTGTTGTTCACCTCCAACTGAACTTTTGTACCAGTTTCCTACTGAAGCCTACAAAGCACAATCATGTGGCAAGTGATCAGATACCTCCCATTCCACTGGTTTCTTCAAGGTTTGGGGAAATATTGTTCCCACATGCTGTGACATTACCTGTATTGGATTTTATACTTCCTTTGTTTTCCCTTATTACACTGTATTTTTGTTGTAAGACTTTGTCTGGTATTAGTTTAGCTGCACAGTAATATATCCTATTTACTTCTGTTATGTCACACGAATTTCTGATATTTGTCTTGATTACTTTGTTCATTTGTTTCATCAGACGTCTAACATGTTGGGTCTTATTGACTTTCTGTAATCTATTTTTTTATTCATCTTAATATGGCCATCCATTTCTGTTAAATTAAGCAACTCTTCCCTGAGATCATTTCTTCTAAACTGAGACACACTCTTTACTCTCCGTTTCCTGTAGGCATTCTACAGAAAGTTCCAGAACATCTTCCTCTGACATATCCTCTTCAGCTGTACCTTGCAGCATCTGTTGCTCCTTTATACAGGAACTCATGTGGCTCATCACTCCACAACATTACCTGTGTCAGTGGCTCATCACTCCACATTACCTGTGTCAGTGGCTCATCACTCCACAACATTACCTGTGTCAGTGGCTCATCACTCCACATTACCTGTGTCAGTGGCTCATCACTCTACAACATTACCTGTGTCAGTGGCTCATCACTCCACAACATTACCTGTGTCAGTGGCTCATCACTCCACAACATTACCTGTGTTAGTGGCTCATCACTCCACAACATTACCTGTGTCAGTGGCTCATCACTCCACAACATTACCTGTGTCAGTGGCTCATCACTCCACAACATTACCTGTGTCAGTGGATCATCACTCCACAACATTACCTGTGTCAGTGGCTCATCACTCCACAACATTACCTGTGTCAGTGGCTCATCACTCCACAACATTACCTGTGTCAGTGGCTCATCACTCCACAACATTACCTGTGTCAGAGCTGCCATTGTTCCCTGCTCCTTCCCTTGTTGTTCACCTCCAACTGAACTTTTGTACCAGTTTCCTACTGAAGCCTACAAAGCACAATCATGTGGCAAGTGATCAGATACCTCCCATTCCACTGGTTTCTTCGAGGTTTGGGGAAATATTGTTCCAACATGCTGTGACATTACCTGTATTGGATTTTATACTCTAAAGACTTCACTTCACAGGTAATCCATAACTTCAGTTTCTATTTCTTTAACATCTCTATTACTAATTGTCTTTTCCCCCCCTTTGTTTTCTTACTTTTTTATATTGTGAAATTTTCCATATCTGGGCACCTTTGCCTGTATTTATCTTAAAATAGCTTAGGTGCTTTTTGTTTTGATTAGTTTTGCTTTCTCCTTTGCATAAATATTGCACCATATCATATCTCTTTCTTTCCCATGTTCATATTTCTTCTTCCTAAGTCTCGCACTCCACCTGTTTCTCCTTAATTTGGGGATACATTGTTCCATCATGCTGTGACATAACCTGTGTCAGACTGTCTACACAAAATCCTTCACTTCACAGGTATTGCATAACTTCAGTTTCCTATTTGTTTAACTTCTGTGTTACTAATCCTCTACATCCCCTCTTTGTTTTTTTTTTTGTATCGTGAAATGTTCCATTTCTGGTTGGTTTTGCCTGTATTTCTCTTCAAATATCTTTGGAGATGCTTTTTTGTATTGATGAGTTTGGCTATCTCCTTCTCGTAAATATTTTGGCTTTCTTGTTTGAGTAAATATTGCACCGTCACCTCTTTTTTTGTTTCCCTTGTCCATATTTCTTTTTTTACACCTTTCAAAAATCTCTGGATTTTAGTGTTTATATTTTCTCACCTCCTTTGTCGTTCTTCATTCCAGTCAGCCAAAACTTTCTCCATCTGTGTAATGTTTTTCAGAGGTCTGTTGTAATAATGAACGCAAATTTGCATTTGAAGCTTTTAACACTTTTTCTTGTGCAAGTAATTTTCTTTCCTCAAATTTCATTTGTAACCTTTTTGCACAAAAGTAACGACAGGTATGTCTTCCTTATCCTCAATCGTCCACTCTGTCATCTTCATGGCTCTTTTTTGGCATGTCACTTTTTGTAGTTCTTGTATACTACTACTTCATTCTATAAATGGGGGACATGTAAGCCAAAGTTCTCTCCCTTTTTTGATTTCTCCAAGTCTTTTGGGTTTCTAATACCATGATGGGAATGGACCCCATTCCTAAGTCAAAGTACAATTAAAGTTCATGAAATTAGTATTGTTTCACTCTTTGATGTTAGCCAAAAGTGCTCTTTGCAGCACCCACAACATGCCCAATAATGACTCCTTCTGCAATTCGTACGGTGTTACATGAATCTAAATACAATTGTAAATTCTTTTTTATAAGACCAGTTACTCCTACTACTATTGGAACTGTCTGGGTATCTTTCTTCCACATGGCTCTCATTTCTGCCTGCAGATCAAGGTATTTTATGACTTTGTGTTTCTCTGTACGCAAGACACTATAGTCACTAGGTGTGGCAATTTCAATGATCAATGCTACTTTTGTCTTCTTTTCTTGGATCACTATGAGATCACTGTGGCTCATGTTTCTAATGTTTTTCAGCCACTTCGATACCGTAATGTTTGCACAATCTCCAGTGTAAAAATCTCGCCAGATTATTGTGCCTTTCAATATACAGTCCCTCTGCCATTAGAGCATCGCAACCAGCAATAAGGTGTATAACTGTTTCAAACTCGGTTCCACAAAACCTACATATGTCTGTTTCTCCCACATGTTCAGTGGACTTAGTAAACCAGCCTGTACACAGCCCACTATCTTGGGCTGCCAATATTAACCTTTCATTTCTTGATGTAAATTCAACTCTTCTTAACCATTCCTGCGTTCGTTCTTGATCAACATGAGGCTCTTCCAGAAGTTTTTTATACTTGCAACTATATTTATGTTTTTTCCACATTTCTTGCCTTCTCATCTGAATCTTCACCTTATATTCTTTCTTTTCTTTTTTAGCACATTCAGTTGCTGCCTGTTTTTTATCCACTTCTGGTTTGATTTCCATTCCTGCTTGACGTCGATATGCTTCTGGCAAATTATGCAGAGATGTCATCTTAGATTTATTCTCCTCATGTTTCAAAACTTTCACTACATTTGGATCTTGTGAGGTCAATAGATATGTGTGGAGTCCCATGATTGCAGATCTATACATGTAATCAATTTCAAGGAGGCCCATCCCTCCTTCAGAATGAGGAATATATAATCGTGGTATACAATGATTTTTATAAATCATTTGGTGAGCATGAAGCATCCTTCTTGTTTTGATATCCAGTCTATCCAACACTTTTGGGGGCCAGTCAATCACTCCAAAACTATAAGTTAGGACAGGAAGAGCAAATTGATTTATAGCTTGGATCTTGTTCCTAGGTGTCAATGCTGTTTTCAGGATTAAGTCTTCTAAAGTACTCCTTACTAAGCATTGTTTGCATTTGTTCATGTTTTATTGCTTATCCTTCATCAATTCCCAAGTATTTACACACCCCCTCTTGCTCAAGTTCTTTTATATCATGTTCTTGTTCCAAACTGATGTTTTCCTGGTGCTGCAATTTTCCTTTTTTAAAGGGTTTCTTTTGCAAATTTATCAAGACCAAATGACATTCTGATATCATCTGAAAAAGTTTTGACAACTTGCAGTTGTGCTTTCAATTCCTCATCTGATGAGCTGTACAGTTTTAAATCATCAACAAAGAGAAGATTAGTGGTTATTATACTTTGTTGTTTTCTAGAAGCCAAATTATAGCCATGACCTAAGCTGTTAAGTAAACAGCTTAATGGATTAATGGCAAGGCAAAATAGAAACGGTGACAGGAAGTCACCCTGGAATATCCCCCTTTGGATTTTTATCCCTGGGATAATAATCTGTCCTTTATCATAGCTTAACTGCAAAGTGGTCTGCCACTGTTATTGGTTACTGTAATGCAATCAGTCAGTGTAGGGTGTATCTTATACATTTTTAAGCACTCATTTATCCGTGAATGTGGGATACTATCAAATGCTTTTTTGTAGTCAATCCGTGCCATACTTAGATTCTTCCCCTTTTTACAGTTCTCCACTATAACTTTATTTAACAACAAATGATCCTTTGTTCCATATGACTTTCTTTTATTGCCCTTTTGTTCTATTGCCATAATTGAGTTTTCTTCTAAATGACTATAAAATCTGTCAGCGTCAATTCCCGTGTATAGTTTGTATGTTGTCGGAAGACAAGTTATTGGTCTATAATTTTTAGAGTAGCTTGCAGGTTCACTCTTAAGTAAGAGCATTGTTTTTCCTGTTGTTAACCAGTGAGGTGTATGTTCGGGGTACATATATAAATAGTTCTTACTCAAGGCTAAATCCTCGTGCAAAGAAGTTAATACTTTAAGCCAAAAGTTAGGTACTGCATCTGGGCCTGGGGCTTTCCAGTTAGAGGCTTTTCTCAACATTATTTCAATCTCTCTAGTTGTTATTTCATCCCATTTCATATCCTGTACCTTTAAACTTCTTATTCTTTCTTTTACTTCTTCTATCCATTTAGCATCTTTGTTATGTTCCACAGGATCTTAATAGATACTTCTCCAAAATGTATCTACTTCCTCTTTTTTTTTGGCAGTCTATCTATTCCTTTTACCTTATTTCCCAGATCTCTATAAAACTTTTTTGGGTCATCAATACTTTGTTTATTTTGTGTTTTTCCCTTATATTTATCTTCGTATCTTCTGAGTCTTTCAGCCTGTTTTATAATTTTTAGTTTGTTATCTCCAATAGTGCATAATAGATCCTGGTCTGTTCTAATACTGCACATTGCTTTTATCACATCTATCTTTCTTAATATTTTCATTGATCTGTTCCCTCTTCTATAATCTTCTTACAGTGATACTTCTTGTCTTAGCTGCTTTATAGTTTTCCCTATTCGATATTTCCCTGATGGTATTCACTTTCACCCCCACCCCCTTTTCCCTCGCTACCATATGTTCCTGTGGTAGAATTTTACCACTTATTAATTTAGCTGCACAGTAATATATTCTGTTTACGTCTGTTATATCGCATGGATCTCTATGGACAGTCCTAATTACTGCGTTCATTTGTTTTATCAGACTTCTGACTTTTGGGGTTTTATTGACCTTCTGCAGTCTATTTCTCGCATTGATCTTGATATATCTGTCTTTGTCTATTAAATCAATCAACTCTTCTCTTAGCTCATTTTCTTCCATACTGAGGGCACACCCCTTGTTTTCACGTTTCCTGCGGGGATTCTATAGAAAGTTTTATAACATCTTCCTGTGGCACATTCTCTTCAATTTCATCCTGTGTCATCTGTTGTTCTGTCATATGGGAACTCACTGGCCTATCACTCCTCAACATTGACTGCATCAGAGTTTACACAGTTTCCTGTTCCTTTCCTTGCTGTCTAGCTTCAAGTGAATGTTTATACTGGTTTCCTGTGGGAGGCTCCAAAATGTCTTCATATGCCACCTGACCTGTTACTTCCTGTTCCACTGGTTTCCCCTTAATTTGGATATCCATTGCTCTATCCTGTTGTGGTGCTTTATGCATTTGATTTTCTATACTGAATCCTTTACTTTGCAGGTGCTCCATAACCTGAATTTCTTTTTCTTTGACTTCTCCATTACTAATCTCTTTTCTGCTTTTCCTGTTTGTCTTCTTATTTTTTGTATTGTAAAGTTTTCCATATCCAGATTCCTTTGCCTGTATTTTTCTTCAAATATCTTTGGTGCTGCTCTTTTTGTATTGGTTAGTTTTGCTGTCCCCTTTGTATAAATATTACACCATATTACATCTCTTGTCCTTTCCCATGTCCATATTTCTTCTTCACGTGTCTCCTGGTCTTCTTGCTTTTCCTTATTCTGGGGACTCACCCCATCATGCTGTGATGTAGTCTGTGTTAGACCTTCTACATTAAATCCTTCACTTCGCAGGCACTCCATAACTTCAACTTCTATTTCTTTAACTTCTGCTTTACTAATCTTCTTTTCCACATTACATCTTTGTGCTATTAATCTTTTTATTGTGAAATTTTCCATATCTGGATGCCTTTGCCTGTATTTCTCTTTGAATACTTTTGAGATTGCCTTCTCTGTATTAGTTAACTTGGCTTTCTCCTTTGCATAAATAAGGCACCATATCAAATCTCTCTTTCTTTTCTATGTCCATATCTCTTTTTTAGCTTTTTCAAATATCTCTAAGTTTTGTTTTGTTTATATTTTTCCACTTCCTCAAAGGCTTCTTTTTCCAAAGAGATCAAAGTTTCTTGATCTATATACTGTTTTTCGAAAATCTGTTGTATTTAATGAACACAAATTTTAATCTGAAGCTTCTGACAGTTTTCCTGCGAAAGTATTTTCTTTCCTCTAATTTCTCTCTTAATCATTTTGTATATCTTGTATCTGGAGATTCTGGGCTTCTTGCATAATAACAACAATACATAATTTCTTTCTTATCCTCAATAGTCCACTGTATCATCTTTATGGCCCTTTTTTGGCCAATCATTTTTTGTCCTTTTTGTGGATTGCTGCTTCCTTCTACAACGGGGGGGCATCCTCCTCCTGAGCCTGGGCCTGACCTCATTGTAGGAATATTTCCACATTTTGAGGATTCTACACTGTCATTTTTTCCAGTCCTGGCACCAGTGCACCTACCAGGATTGGGCACTTTTTTTATCTTGGGTCTTGTGCCCCCAGTTATCTTTTTTCATTTTTGATTACTTCTGTCCATGATATATGCTATATAAATACAGTCTATATATCAGTATCGCCTTGGTGAGATTTTGTGAAAAACAGGGTCCACCTCACGAAGGTACTCACCAAGACTTGAGGATGAATTTAATTTCAGCACTACTACACTCCTTTGCTTGCTGACTTTTCATCTCTCCATCAGGACTCCTTGCTGACTTTTCATCTCTCCATCAGGACCCCTACTGAATTTTCATCTCTCCATCAGGACCCCTGCTGACTTTTCATCTCTCCATCAGGACCCCTGATGACTTTTCATCTCTCCATCAGGACCCCGTTCTCCAATATGGAAAATGAGATGCTACTCCAGGTCATGCGTCTCCATGGATAACAGTGATTTGGCATACATGAAGATGATCAGGCCTACCCTGACCATTTCTGGGAAGGTTTTCTATCACATGTTAGGATGGTTGGTGGTCGTAAACATAGCTATGAGATGATGTGCTGCAGGGCCACTGAAATCACACTTACCCCGTGTATACTCAGTGATATATAAGGTGTGTAAATATCTCTGCCCCTGCACTTACAGCATGTATAGTCTATCACATATAAGTTGTATGCCTAGATCTGCCCATGTGCTTACAGTATGTATACTCTGTGATATATAATGTAAAACCCTTGCTCCACCTGTCCACTTACAGGATGTACTCTCTGTGACAAATAAGATGCATGCCTGACTCCACCTTTGTTCTTACAATTTATATATTCTGTGACACTTAAGGTGTACACCTGGTTCCGCCCCTACACATACAGCATGTATACTGTGTCATATATAAGGTGTATGCCTGGCTCCACCTGTGAACTTACAACATGTATACTCTTTTGACACATAAGGTGCATGCCTGGCTCTGCCCATGCATTTACAGCATATATACTCTTTGACATATAAGGTGCATGCCTGGCTCTGCCCATGCATTTACAACATGTATAGTCTGTGACACATAAGGTGTTTACCTAGCTCCACCTGTGAACGTACAACATATATACTCTGTGACACATAAGGTGCATGCCTGGCTCTGCCCTTGCACTTACAGGATACATAATCTGTGCTATATAATGTGTATGCCTGATCCACCCATGCAATTACAGCATGTATAGTCTGTGACATACAGGGCGTGTGCCTGGGTCTTCCCATATATTTACAGCTCTTGTTTAGGCAGTGCTGTTTGTTCTGTGTTTTGGCCTGTAAAGTAATGCAGATCAGAATGAAATTTTCTGTGTGAGTGGGTATGTTTTCCTTGATACAGGTACTCTTTGATTATTTTTAATAATTTAATTCCATTAATTCCATTAATAGGAATATAAAAAGTATAATAAATAAAGAATGGGAGAAATTTATATCCTTCACTGATATGGAAGAAGTTAAAAATATGACACCCGTTGTTACATATAAGAATTCGACATGTATGCGTAACATGTTTGAAAGTACAAATATGGACAATAGGGAAATAGGTTATAGGAGGAAAGGCACCTTCAAATGTGGAAGGTGCAAACAATGCCCCTATATAATGAATAAGGATGAGATTATCATTACTAGTAGGAATATGAAGTTAAAAGGAAGGGAACACTATAATTGTGATACACAAGGTGTGGTATATATAGCTGTATGTCAAAAATGTTTTTCATTTTATGTAGGGAAGACTGAGAGACCCCTAAAAAGACGTATATACGAACACATATATGATATTAGTAGGTCTAAAGAGACGAACGCCCTATATAAACATAAGATGGAATGTAATGAAGCTGATTATTTATGGTTTATAATAGAGCAAGTAAAATGTGATGTAAGAGGAGGCCCATGGGAAGATATTCTGGAGAACAAAGAACTGTGGTGGCAAGTGAGGTTAGATGCAAGTAGGAAACCGGGTCTTAATGATACGGTTTCTGTGAAACCTGTATTAAAATTAAAAGCTAATAAAGTATGGAATTAATGAAGCTTTTACAAATATTGATTCTGAACAACAATTATTTTAACAACACAATATTTTAACAGATATTTATTGTTTGAACATATTTTAAATATTTAATTGGACTATTATAGATATGTATAAATTTAATTAATTTATTTATGTATTTATTTAATTATTTATTTATATTCAAACTTATAATTAATCCAATAATATTTATTAAGATATATAAAGTTATAAATGGATGAATTAACTTTATAATTGGTATCATTTTTATTGCTATAATGAAATTTGGTATGTTATAGCAAGGTTTGTACACAAGATGGTGCTGTTTCACAATGAGTCTATGAATGATATTGGAAGTCTGGTTATATGAATATGTATGAGTTTTGTCAAAATATTCATGAGCTGTGAATTAGGATTGGTGCATTTGAATTTTATTTTTAATTGGAAGGGTGATTTTATTGGAAAATCAGGTTTGATTATAGTATAAAAATGAAATGTTTTATCAATTAGTTGTCTGATGAAGTCCTGGTGGAGAGGGACGAAAACGCATGTTTTTGATGTTATTGTGAAGAGCGTTAATAAATCCTTTTACAACTATTGTTCGCAAGTCTTCCTACGACTCTTATAGCATTTTGAAGTGAATTATTAGTTGTTGGTTTGCTACGTTCCATCCTTTTGTGATTCTTGGTTTATCGGGTGGACTGGAGTCGTGGTTTGACTGTGTCTTTCGGAAATCAGTACCATGAGTACGGAAGGGCAGGAAGACGTGGGCCAGACGCGTAAGCTCATTGGCCAATTGACTGAGCTAATTGATTTACTTACTCCTCTGTGTCAAACATTGCTGCCAAGCAGGGCAGCTATACAAACTGATGGCGGTTTAGCGGAGAAATCCATGGGGCCAAAGTCCAAGAGAAAGAGGGAGCTTATTGGCGGAGATGAGGTAGCCGGCGACCCTGAGGACATAGAAGGGACGAATTTCAACCCCATGAGGACGCCTAATTTGCTGGTGAGAGGAATCGAAACAACAGATTTGACGGAAATGGACTATGTTTCGCAGGGGGCTAAACCTAAGTCCTCACTGCCCTTAAAAGGTACTGTTGGTGTTAGTTTGGTAAATCAAACTACAACTGAATGGTTAAAAAAAGATTATTTATTTAAAAATGACAATCAGCAAGCTTATAGAAACCGCACTGGAGATGTTTCTTATGCGGCTAAACTAAATGAACTGAGTAAGCTTATGACTCAATACAGGACTTTGAGTATTGAGAATGCGTATCTCACTGAATGTTTAATTAAAGAAATAGTCCCTAAGGGGCTTAGGATGTACAAATATCCTAATAATGTGGAAAATGGCTCATTGTTTCATGAAAAGTTGATAAAAGTATTTAATAAGTGTGGGCTGGAAGTTGTCCAGCTCATTATAGATGATAATTTAAGAAGACAAGAAATATTGGGGAATGAAATTCAAGAGCTAGATGTAGGTATCAAAAATGATTTAATTTTTAACATTTTTGAAGAGAAAGAGAAATATTTTAAAATCAGAAACGACATAGACTCTAAATGTGAAACTATCATACAGCGTAAAATGGGTAAGCTGGATAGGGACATTAAAGAATATAATAATAATACCAGTTACCCTAAACCTGCATACAGTAATTATAACAATAAGAAAAGAACCAACTACAAAAATGTTCAACAACATAATTATAATAAGAGAGACCTTGATGAGGGATGGGGCAGAATGGAAAATTATGATGAAGAATTCCCCCCTTTAAGGAATAATGGATATGAAATTCATTCACCACAGGATATGAGGGGAAATTTTCACATGAGAGGGGGGAGAAGGGGGAGGGGAAGATACTAAGTTGTATCCCCTCACCCATTACAAAGTTTAATGATACCCAAGATATCATTTTTAATAAAGATAAGGGTACGTACAGAGGTTTCTCTATTTACAATTTTAGTGACATTTTATTGACCAAAGATCATTTTAATTTATTAAGTAAAGGCTTAAAGTATATTCCAAGCAAGAAAGGGGAAGTAGCAGGAACTATAATAGATATTAAATTATTTGTCAGGAAAATTAATTTGGCTATATTAACTTCAAGAGCTGGATTCAAAAGAAATGAATGTGAAGGAGTAACACTGACCAGAAGTTCTGTATATAACCCACCACTTTTACCACAGTTAAGGAATTTTGAAAACGTACTTGAAAAAGAGGTCAGAAAAGTAAGGGGTAATAACAGACCTAGGTACAATTTGTCAGATAAAGAAAATGAAATATTAAATGAATTAAGAAGCAATAAAAATGTGAGAATTATGAAACCGGACAAGGGAGGGGGTATAGTAATCATGGATAAAATACTATATGATGCTAAAATGAGTTCTATTTTAGGAGACGATAGTAAATATAACATAGTATCAAAGAAAGAAATTGATATAGCATATAAAAAAATTGATATAATGTTAGAAAATTTGTTAATTGAGAAAGTAATTGATACCAAGACATATAGATATCTTGAAAATAATAACCCAAGAATAGCAACTATCTTTGGGATTCCTAAAACTCATAAAAATGAGGAGAACCCCCCCCTTAGACCTATAGTAACATCTGAAGGAGCTAAGACAGTACCTTTAGCCAAGTACGTAGATGAAAAGGCTAAACATATTTGGGTGAGTAACAATATTATATTAAAAGATTCATGGGACTTTATAAGGGAACTTACTCCTGAAGTTTATAAAGAGGAGTTGATATTTATCACAATAGACATTATAGACCTGTTTTCTTGTATCCCTTATGAGGAAGGGATGGAGTATTTTGAAGAAAGTATATATTTAGACTCCAAAATGACACATGAAGATAAGGTAGCTACAGTTGCTCTCATGGACACTGTTTTGAAATATAATTTTTTAATATTTGGTGGTGAATTTTATCAACAAATTAGTGGAGTGTCCATGGGAGCAGCATGTGCTCCAACGTATGCGAACATAGTTCTCTCAAAATGGGAAGAAAAATATGTTATTAATTCTAGTTTTAAGAAATATTGGACACTATATCACAGATACCTAGATGATATAGTGATTTTCTGGACTGGAGGAATACAAGAATTCCATGAGTTTTTTGAATACATCAGTTTATCTACTAATTTTTTGAAGTTTACCTATGTTATAAACAGGGATGTTTTAAATTATTTAGATGTGGAGGTTATTAAGATAGACCATAAATTTGAGACTAAGGTTTTTAGAAAAGCCACATTCTGTAACTCCTACCTGCATTATAATAGTTCCCACCCCTCACACTGTAAGAAAAATATAGTTAAAGGACAGTTTGTGAGGGGTTCAAGGATGACAAGCAGGGATTGTGACTTCACACTAGAAAGTGATAAGTTAGAATCAATGTTTTTAGAAAGGGGCTACCCTATTGAATTTATTTGTGACATAAGAAAAGAAGTTGAGATTGGTAGGAAGGACAAATTTCGTCCTATAAAAGGAATCAAAGAAAATAGGAATTTAAATGGAAATAAGGGTGAAAAAGGGAAAGACGAAAATATACAGAAAAGATTAATAGTAGAATTTAATTCCATTAATAGGAATATAAAAAGTATAATAAATAAAGAATGGGAGAAATTTATATCCTTCACTGATATGGAAGAAGTTAAAAATATGACACCCGTTGTTACATATAAGAATTCGACATGTATGCGTAACATGTTTGAAAGTACAAATATGGACAATAGGGAAATAGGTTATAGGAGGAAAGGCACCTTCAAATGTGGAAGGTGCAAACAATGCCCCTATATAATGAATAAGGATGAGATTATCATTACTAGTAGGAATATGAAGTTAAAAGGAAGGGAACACTATAATTGTGATACACAAGGTGTGGTATATATAGCTGTATGTCAAAAATGTTTTCATTTTATGTAGGGAAGACTGAGAGACCCCTAAAAAGACGTATATACGAACACATATATGATATTAGTAGGTCTAAAGAGACGAACGCCCTATATAAACATAAGATGGAATGTAATGAAGCTGATTATTTATGGTTTATAATAGAGCAAGTAAAATGTGATGTAAGAGGAGGCCCATGGGAAGATATTCTGGAGAACAAAGAACTGTGGTGGCAAGTGAGGTTAGATGCAAGTAGGAAACCGGTCTTAATGATACGGTTTCTGTGAAACCTGTATTAAAATTAAAAGCTAATAAAGTATGGAATTAATGAAGCTTTTACAAATATTGATTCTGAACAACAATTATTTTAACAACACAATATTTTAACAGATATTTATTGTTTGAACATATTTTAAATATTTAATTGGACTATTATAGATATGTATAAATTTAATTAATTTATTTATGTATTTATTTAATTATTTATTTATATTCAAACTTATAATTAATCCAATAATATTTATTAAGATATATAAAGTTATAAATGGATGAATTAACTTTATAATTGGTATCATTTTATTGCTATAATGAAATTTGGTATGTTATAGCAAGGTTTGTACACAAGATGGTGCTGTTTCACAATGAGTCTATGAATGATATTGAAGTCTGGTTATATGAATATGTATGAGTTTTGTCAAAATATTCATGAGCTGTGAATTAGGATTGGTGCATTTGAATTTTATTTTTAATTGGAAGGGTGATTTTATTGGAAAATCAGGTTTGATTATAGTATAAAAATGAAATGTTTTATCAATTAGTTGTCTGATGAAGTCCTGGTGGAGAGGGACGAAAACGCATGTTTTTGATGTTATTGTGAAGAGCGTTAATAAATCCTTTTACAACTATTGTTCGCAAGTCTTCCTACGACTCTTATAGCATTTTGAAGTGAATATAATGTGTATGCCTGATCCACCCATGCAATTACAGCATGTATAGTCTGTGACATACAGGGCGTGTGCCTGGGTCTTCCCATATATTTACAGCTCTTGTTTAGGCAGTGCTGTTTGTTCTGTGTTTTGGCCTGTAAAGTAATGCAGATCAGAATGAAATTTTCTGTGTGGGTGGGTGTGTTTTCCTTGATACAGGTACTCTTTGATTATTCTGGTCAGTAATGCCACTGATTTAAATTTCGACTGCATTTTGGGTTTCCTTTTCTCAGTGGTAGAACATTACCAAGAGGGACTCAGAACAGATTGCCTGCTTAAGGGTATTTGCTCTGTCCCTGTGGTTATGTCACTGAGGAATAAGCATAATTAAGTAAACAAAGGTGGTGGGTGAAGCCCTCCATGCAGTGGGTCCTCCCTGCAAAGCTGCTTTGTTTTCATCCTTTCAGTTTGTTAACATATGTTGTTCACTGAATTGTTCTTTCAGCACTGTTGGACTTAATGTTTGTATTTTTTGTATTCCCGTGGATCTTTTTACCTTACCTTTATTTAGACCTAACTTTTGCTCGTTTCTTAGTTTGTTCTTCTTATCGCTTATTTGAATAAGTTGTTGGTTTAAGTTATTTCATTTCACATTTTGTTTCATTTGTTCATAGATAAATACTAGACTATTCATCTGCAGATTATTTTAATTCTAGCTAATAACTAGATGTCATAATCAAACCCTGTACCTTGTATTTGTGAGGTAAAGACTTGGACCATTATGCCAAACCCATCTACCTTGTTTGCTGTATATTCTTCTTAGCCTTTTTTTCACAATACCTTTACCCTAGTATTGCAATGTCCTGGAGCAGAATTACTGCTTTACTTTATATACAAGTATCATAGGTCTATGGATCAATTAACTGATTTTTAAACTTTTTCAAAACATTATAGAACTCCATTTTTATATACAATCTCTACTTTGTCCCAGACAGCAAATTCTGATGTTTTTTTAAGTTGTAAGCATTTAATGTTACGTCATCTACTTCTTTTTTATTATTCAGTAAGAGGTCAGTTTAGAACATGGTACAATTACTGGTTTCCAGTGCTTATCATGTATAAGTCACACACACCTAGAATATTCACTAGTGAGGCCTTCTATGGGTTTTTATTATTTGCTTTTCACAAACATTCGTTACAGGTGTACCTGTTTTAAATTGCTCACATATATTTATCACAGGTGTACCCGTGTTACAGGTGTACCTGTGTTAAATTGTTCACATATATTCAGTTCACTACAGGTGTATCCATTTTAAATTGTTCACATATATTCATTATAGGTGTACCTGTTATAAATTGTTCACATATATTCATTATAGGTGTACCCATTTTAAATTGTTCACATATATTCATTGCAGGTGTACCTCTTTTAACCTTTTCACATATATTCACTACATGTGTACCTCCTTTAAATTGTTCACATATTGTCATTACAGGTGTACACATTTTAAATTGTTCACATATATTCACTACTTCTGTACCTGTTGTTCACATATATTCCTTACAGGTGTAAGTGTTTTACATTGTTCAGATATATTCCTTACAGGTGTATGTGTTTTAAATTGTTGATATCCATTTTATATTGTCATTATAGATTCCACTAACAGATAAAAATAGAATGCGTTATAACGTGTAAGTTTAAGCTTTAATACTGTTGATAAAGTCATATAAAAGGAGCTGTGTGGTAGTTCAGTTAAGAATGCGATGTCTGCACTGACCTCTAGCACCTTTTAGCATTATCAGTTAGCCAATGGTATGGTTCGTGTATACTGATGATACATTACCGTTTCAATGTTTCGGTGTGAATAAAGACTCATGAGCCAGTTATGAGTAATTGAAGAGCCTTGCTCCTTTAGTTGGAACTTTCTAAACTTTGTCAAAAAAAATATCTGAAGCTCTTCTTGATTTGTTAATGGATTGTCTGGCATCAGTTGATAGTTTATTCTACTGTCCAACAATTCTGGTATGACAAAATGCATTTATTTTCACAACTGCATTATAACTTTCAATCTGTATAAGATTGCTATTGTTCTTTGTCCCTAGATTAGGCTGAGTAAACACAATGTCCAAAGCTGTTTTCAAGTTTTTTTCCTTAAACAACCTGTATGTGCAAATCAAGTCTCCTCTATCTGTAATAATCTGTAATAAATTGAACAAATTTTAGCACAGATCATCTTTCTGAGTTAGACTAATTTTTAAAGGAAAATCCATTTAGTGTAATATTTTGAATTTTTTTCTACAATATTAACTTCACACACTGAATAGATACAATAACTTGAACAATATTTAAATGCAGGCCTGATCATTGTCAGAGTGCTGTGAGCATATGTTTCCTTTACTGACCAGAACTGTTCTTAGCATGGTACTGATTCAAAAATGACCTTTTAATCTTTTAACCATTTAACCAATAAAAAGAACTTTCAATTCAGGTAACTAAGAGTTTCATATCTGTGTAGTCCTGTGCAAATTTCAAAATGTTCCCATTTATGGCATATGGATAGCCTTTATTTGATTATGTATGTAAAGCAATGTATTGTTATGATGTTGTTATATTCTGCCTAAGAGTATAATATGTCCACCATCCTTACATCTACAACCCCTGTTTCCCATTTTTACACATGGACTCAAGATGTAACAGCAACAATGACCATCATACAGGGCCAATGTTCACACTGCCAAGTAACTAGCCCTGCCACTCTTGCTCTTCTATACAGCACACAAGCATGCTCACAATTATGGCCACTTTAGACCACCTTTCCACCAACTGCATGTCTTTGGAATGCAAGAGGAAAATGGGCCACCTAAAGAAAACCCACGTAAACACAGAGCTGAACATGCAAACTCTGCACAGAAGGCACCCTGGATGAGAATTGAACCTGAGATGGGCCACCTAAAGAAAACCCACGTAAACACAGAGCTGAACATGCAAACTCTGCACAGAAGACACCCTGGATGAGAATTGAACCTGAGATGGGCCACCTAAAGAAAACCCACATAAACACAGAGCTGAACATGCAAACTCTGCACAGAAGGCACCCTGGATGAGAATTGAACCTGAGATGGGCCATCTAAAGAAAACCCATGTAAACACAGAGCTGAACATGCAAACACTGCACAGAAGGCACCCTGGATGAGAATTGAACCTGAGATGGGCCACCTAAAGAAAACCCATATAAACACAGAGCTGAACATGCAAACTCTGCACAGAAGGCACCATGGATGAGAACTGAACCTGAGATGGACCACCTAAAGAAAACCCATTTAAACACAGAGCTGAACATGCAAACTCTGCACAGAAGGCACCCTGGATGAGAACTGAACCTGAGAAGGCCACCTAAAGAAAACCCATATAAACACAGAGCTGAACATGCAAACTCTGCACAGAAGGCACCCTAGATGAGAATTGAACCTGAGATGGGCCACCTAAAGAAAACCCATATAAAAACAAAGCTGAACATGCAAACTCTGCACAGAAGGCACCCAGGATGAGAATTGAACCTGAGATGGGCCACCTAAAGAAAACTCATTTAAACACAGAGCTGAACATGCAAACTCTGCACAGAAGGCACCCTGGATGAGAATTGAACCTGAGATGGGCCACCTAAAGAAAACCCATGTAAACACAGAGCTGAACATGCAAACACTGCACAGAAGGCACCCTGGATGAGAATTGAACCTGAGATGGGCCACCTAAAGAAAACCCATATAAACACAGAGCTGAACATGCAAACTCTGCACAGAAGGCACCATGGATGAGAATTGAACCTGAGATGGACCACCTAAAGAAAACCCATTTAAACACAGAGCTGAACATGCAAACTCTGGACAGAAGGCACCCTGGATGAGAACTGAACCTGAGATGGCCACCTAAAGAAAACCCATATAAACACAGAGCTGAACATGCAAACTCTGCACAGAAGGCACCCTAGATGAGAATTGAACGTGAATGGGCCACCTAAAGAAAACCCATATAAAAACAAAGCTGAACATGCAAACTCTGCACAGAAGGCACCCAGGATGAGAATTGAACCTGAGATGGGCCACCTAAAGAAAACTCATTTAAACACAGAGCTGAACATGCAAACTCTGCACAGAAGGCACCCTGGATGAGAATTGAACCTGAGATGGGCCACCTAAAGAAAACCCATTTAAACACAGAGTTGAACATGCAAACTCTGCACAGAAGGCACCCTGGATGAGAATTGAACCTGAGATGGGCCACCTAAAGAAACCCCATTTAAACACAGAGCTGAACATACAAACTCTGCACAGAAGGCACCCTGGATGAGAACTGAATCTGAGATTGGCCACCTAAAGAAAACCCATTTAAACACAGAGCTGAACATGCAAACTCTGCACAGAAGGCACCCTGGATGAGAATTGAACCTGAGATGGGCCACCTAAAGAAAACCCATATAAACACAGAGCTGAACATGCAAACTTTGCACAGAAGGCACCCTGGATGAGAATTGAACCTGAGATGGGCCACCTAAAGAAAACCCAATTAAACACAGAGCTGAACATGCAAACTCTGCATAGAAGGCACCCTGGATGAGAATTGAACCTGAGATGGGCCACGTAAAGAAAACCCATATAAACACAGAGCTGAACATGCAAACTCTGCACAAAAGGCACCCTAGATGAGAATTGAACCTGAGATGGGCCACCTAAAGAAAACCCATATAATTTAGCTGAACATGCAAACTCTGCACAGAAGGCACCCTGGATGAGAACTGAACCTGAGATGGGCCACCTAAAGAAAACCCATATAAACACAGAGCTGAACATGCAAACTCTGCACAGAAGGCACCCCAGATGAGAATTGAACCTGAGATGGGCCACCTAACGAAAACCCATATAAACACAGAGCTGAACATGCAAACTCTGCACAGAAGGCACCCTGGATGAGAATTGAACCTGAGATGGGCCACCTAAAGAAAACCCATATAAACACAGAGCTGAACATGCAAACTCTGCAGAGAAGGCACCCTAGATGAGAATTGAACCTGAGATGGGCCACCTAAAGAAAACACATATAAACACAGAGCTGAACATGCAAACTCTGCACAGAAGGCACCCTGGATGAGAATTGAACCTGAGATGGGCCACCTAAAGAAAACCCATTTAAACACAGAGCTGAACATGCAAACTCTGCACATAAGGCACCCTAGATGAGAATGGAACCTGAGAACCTCTTGCTGTGAGGTGATCATGCTACCTGCAATGCCACTGTGCTGCCTAGGTCCAAGAGTATAACCTCTCTATATAACTCTGTAACTTTATCTTAGAATCTTATAGAAGTCACCATATTATGTGTTCCTCTATTATCAGCAGACTTCTGCAATCAAACAAAGATCTGGATTTGGCGTTACTTTAATTACTCTGCACTGGTCCAAACACTGACCCTTGTGGCATGACTTTCCTTGGTCTGACTCTTAACATACAGTTCTTTACATGTTAATCTGTTCTGTATCCAATTAACAATTTGTTCATTAAGGTACCAACTTTTCATCACACTAAAACTGCAGGCTTAGGGACTGAATCAAAAACTTTAGCCAAATCAGGGTATATTACATCTGTACCTATCCTGCTGTCCAAGGCGTCTACTATCATCCTATAAAGGTTGACTGAACTGATTGCATAACACCAATGTTGGCATATATCCCTGTTTAAAGAAGAATATTGACAGAATGTCTGTCCCCAAAACCTTTCCTGCTACACTTGTCGGACTTATTCTTATAATCCCTTATTTTAGCCACATAATGGTAGCCTTTCTCTGGGTATTTGCAGAAAAAAGCAGTTTCTAAGAACTTGAAAGGGAAATGTTAACAATGGTTCTAGGTGTGAATGTAAATTTGCAAGACCATTTGCACTTAACCCATCTGGATCAGCTGATCGGTCCTGCTTAATTCTATTAATGGATTTAATAATTAATTAATAACTAAATCATATACTGTAAATGAGCATTCCTACTCACTCAAGTCATTTTGGATATGCTCTTAAGGTTCTTTTACCTGCTTAGAGAAGTATTTAGCAAATACTTTCATTAGCTGTGCAGACATCATCATCGTCGTCATCATCGTCATCATCATCACCATCGTCATTGCCACCATTGTCATCATCATCATCATCACCATTGTCATCATCTGCATCATCATTGTCATCATCATCATTGTCGTCATCACCATCATCATCATCACCATTGTCATCGTCATCATCATCATCATCATCACCGTTGTCATCGTCATCATCATCATCATCGTCATCATCATCATCGTCATTGTCACCATTGTCATCATCATCATCATCGTCACCATTGTCATCATCGTCATCATCATCATTGTCGTTGTCATCATCACCATCATCATCATCACCATTGTCATCGTCATCATCATCATCATCACTGTCATCATCGCCGTCATCATCATCACCATCATGAAAGATAAAACCAAAGCAGCACTGGATGAAGAGCCTCTTAAGAACACGAAAATCCAATATTTAACAACAGAAGAGGCTACACCACGACAGCTTAAAACTGAAACTCTGTTTTATTTCACTGCAGTTAAAAAGTAAGCGCTTTCACGTTACTAGAACGCTTCTTCAGACTTCAGTGACTGCTTTACAAAAACTAATGCTTTATACCATTTCATGAACACACCTATCAATTAACCAATATACATTTAAGGGCATAGACCTGATTAGAACAAGACCGTAATGCATGTATATAGTAAAAAAAATCTCTACACATATATAAAAATAAAAACTATAAAAAATATATATATATATATATATATATATATATATATATATATATATATATATATATGTATATATATATATATACACGCACACATATACACTAATCCATATAAAAAATACATATGCAAAAAATAAAGTGCATGTATAAGTATCTATTATATTAATAACAATAATAACAACTACCTGTGGAGCAATATATGGGAAAAACTTCCAACACTTATAAGATTGCTTAATGTTTATAAGGGCGACTGGCTAAGAATGGTTTGAGTGTGACTCTTTCATTCAAGCCATGCCCTTTATAACTGGCAATCTTATTATACATTTGTTTTCTCTTTCCTCTGTATAGTTCTTAATGTTCCCCAGTCTGTTTGACTTCTTAATCAACTCAAGTGTGGTGAATCTAAATGTATGCAATGTACCTTTTTGCAATGTATGGTAAGCTAGAGCATTTGTCTCATTTTCTTTATTAATTGCATGGATAATAAGATTGCACTTTGTCTTTGTCTTCCTGTCTGTCCCAAACCTTCTTCACCAGATTGTCTTCTGCTTTTCTACACATGTGCCCAAACCACCATAATCTGTTCTCTTTGACCTTTTCTAAATTGGAGCTACTTTGGCTTCTGCTCTTATGTCCTCATTTCTTCTTCTGTCCCACAGTGTGCATCCTACCACCCTTCTCAGGCACTTCATCTCCATCACGTCTCACTTCCTCAACTGCCCTGCCTTTACTGCCCATGTCTTCGTACCATACGGTACTTCTGGTCACATCACTCTTTTGTACACCCAGCTTTTCAGTTTCTCTGGCATTCTTCTGTCACAAAGGTGGCTGCAGCCCCTCTGATTCTAGCTTTGACCTCCTCATTCAGACCTTCCTTTCCCTCAACCACCCTTCTAGATACGTGATGCTGTTAACCTGCTCCACTATTTTCTCTTCTATCTCAGTTCTCAGCTTCTTCTAATTGTCTCCATTTGCTGTCATTACCACTGTCTTATCTGTATTCAGTTTCATCTCATATGCCTTCTGTTTTGCATTCCATTCCCCTAGCCTTTGCTGAAGTTCTTGCTCAGAGTCTGCCCATAATGTAATAGCATCTGCATACAGCAACTTTGTTGACCTGTTCACTCTGATCCGTTTGCTAATGTAGTCCATCACTGGTATGAATACTAGTGGGCTCAGAGCAGATCCCTGATGCACGCCCACTCCTACTGTAAGAAACCTTTGTGAGCATTCCAATTGTTGCAGGTGTCTGGTCTCTCTGTGAGACCAAACCCTGTTTGTACTTCGGTCATTGGGTCCTTGTAAAGAGCTTGTATTAATTCTACTATTGTTTCTGGGACTTCAAACCACCGATGAACAGCCCAAATCACCTTTCTTGGGAATTCTCATATTCTTTCTCCAAGTCTAGGAACACTCATTTGGACTCTTTCAACTATCTGTCTCACTGCAAACATTGTGCTGCTTCTTGATCCAGATCCAAACGGCTCATCTCCCACGTTACGTTCCACTACTCATGGTATTCATTTAACAATCACCCCCACCAGAACTGCAGCATGACAGGAGTTTGATACCGCTATACTGCCACATTTGTGGATGTCCCCTTTGTTCTTGAACACACTGGCACTGTTATGCTTGTTCTCCAGTCATCTGGGATATGCCTGTCTCTCCAGGATGCTATGAATACCCTCTGGAGCCATTTCCCCAATGAATCTACTATCATAACTGGCAACTGTACTGTCACAATTCTTACTGGTACAGTTTTGCTAAGACATTCTTCAATAGAGTAGAGTATTATAATTCTTGGTTACCATAAACTGTGACACCCCCACCACATGTATCCTTTCTATAGTTAGGGTGCCTTGTCTATCCTCTGATACTTAGTGTCACTGTTCATAGGTTCATAGGTTGTTACTAGACTAACGACCACTGCAGCCCTTATAAGCCTAGCCATGCACTCCAAACCATTTGGCTCCCAAGTATCACACAAGGCACATGTTAGTGGGTAGGTAGCTAAGAATTTGTAAGGGTGGGTGTTAGTTAGAATAATGTTTTTCTTACTGATGGCCTCTGCCCAGTTGTCAAGGTTTTCTTTGAATAGGGTCAGGAATGAACTCTGTTTTACATGGATTGGGAGCCTATTCTACAGGGGATCCTTTGGGACACACATCTTTCTCTCTAGCATGTTCTGTTTAGTTCACAAGCAAAGTTCAGATCCCTGGATCTAGTTATTCTGGTTCTATTTGTTTTGCACATCTGCAACAGATCCATCAGGCATGGATCTGAGGAAGCCCTGTAAGCCAGGCTAAGTACCCCGCTCAGCAGCCTGTAGGAAACTGAATACACATACAGAGCCTTTAGGCAATCAGTGTAAGATAGGGTATTCATGCCCTGAATTCTCTTTGTAAGAAACCTTTGTGAGCATTCCAATTGTTGCAGATATATGGTTAGATAGATTTCAAAGGAAGCACTGTATTCAACAACAGGTCTGATAAGGGCCGAGCGGAGTAGTGCTATAACTTCCTTGGACCTGAATGCCATTCCCTTACTTATAAATTGAGAGACACAGAATGATTTTCTTATTATCTTAGCTACATGTTGGTCAAAGGCCAGATTGCTGTCTACATATGTTCCCAGATCCCTTACTACTGGGTCATCTCATAGGGCCATTTTATTGATGGAGTAATCGACTTGTGTTGACAGTTTCCCAAAGGACATTATAATGCATTTTTCCATTGAGTTTTAAGCTATAGCTTTGGTACCAGTCATTTGTATGTGTTAAACCTACTTGCAAGATGTTTGTATATTGGGGGAAATCTAAAATAGCTTCCAGTTTACAGCCATCTGTGAACTTGGTGAGCCAGAGGCCTTTAACATTATCCTTGAATTCTGAGAAGTCAATACCAAACAGAAGCAGGCCCAGTAGGGAACCTTGCAGTAGGCCTCTCATGATCGGTGTCTTTGTGGAGGTGGTCTCATGGATCCTGACTTATGGAATTCTGTCTATGGGCCAGCCAGGAATCTAGCAAGTTATGTAAGGGTTTACACCTAGCTCAGAGAGACTGCCAACAATGCCTGACTGGAGTATTGTCACAAATGCCTTAGCCAGGTCAAGATATACTATATTCACTGTTTTATCTTCATCTATTGCCTTGGTGACCCTCTGAAAGAAGTCTTCCAGGTTAAGTAGGCATGACCTTCCCTTAACAAAGCTAAATTGGGAGGGGTCCAGTGTCCGTAGATTGCCAATGTCCTTGTTTATCATTTCCATGATAATTCATTCCATGGCTTTACATATTAGACTTGTTAGACTGATGGGTCTGTAGTTCCCTGGGTCAGTTGACGGTTATCCCTTGTGGAGAGGAATGACTTGGAACATAGACCTCTTTCAAGACCGTATTACATTTCCCTAATTATACCAGCATCCACTTGCTCTTCTACTATGATTCTTTCAAAATCTGGACATTTTTGTTAGGCTTCTTACATAATGTACAATAAATCTTATACTGCCTTGTTTAGCCTGAGGATTTTTCAAAATCTGATTGAGGTGTTTCTAAAAATGATACTACTATCCTGGTTATTTTTGGTGCTAAAATTTTGCTCTCTACATGAATGAGATAGAACTTATCTCTAGAAAAAAAGAATATGCCTTGAAATAAAATTTTCCTGAAGGGAAATATGCTTGCTCACAGGTGACTACTAGGCTAATGAGCACCAGGGCCTTAATAATTCCTGCCACACAACCCAAATGTGTCCCACAAATCTGATTTCTATAGGGGTGATTTACTGACTGTCAGTCCATTAGAGACATAGGCACCAGACCAGAGGTGAATTTCCAGTTATCCATCCATTGGTCCAAGTTGCATTTATATAGGGAAAAAGAGGAACTCTGCTTCACATGGATTTTGAGCCTCTTCCAGAGAATGGGAATTCTCTGAGAAACATATCTGTCTCTCCAACATGTCCTGTTTATGTCAAATTAAAATTTAGGTCTTTTAATCTAGTAGTTCTGATGCTGTTTGTTTTGTGGATATGCAAAAGGTTCCTTAAAATATGGTCCAGGGGTGCCTTGTGTGCCAGGAAAAGATCACTTCTCAGAAGTCCGCATGATACCGAGTAAAGACATAGGGCTTTGAGATGATCACAGTAGGAAATTGGGTTTACCCCTTGTATTTTTTTTTTGTAAAGAGCCTTTGCAAACTTTCCAGTTGCTGCATGTGATTGACCAGGTACATACCAAAGGGGCATTATATTCTGTGATGGGTCTGATGAGGGCCACGTACAGTGGTATGATGACCTCTTTGGACCTGGATATCATCCCCTTGCTTATAAGTTAACAACATAGTCAGATCTTCTTACTGCCTTTGACACATGTTGTGACCTCATGCAGATAGTAACCTAAGCGTCAAACAACTTTTGTTGTTCAAATACTGGATTTACTCCCTGTATTATTATTATTATTTTTTTTTGTAAAGAGCCTTTGTAGACTTTCCAGTTGCTGCATGTGACTGGCCTGGTACATATCAAATGCAGTAAATCAACTTTTAGGGTTGTTTCACTGATGGTATAGTTACCCAGGGTGGCTAAATTCCCAAAAGGTACTACAATGTATTTCTTGGTATTAAGTTTTAAGCCATGGATTTGGCATCAAGTGTTTCTCTGTGTTAAATCTTTGGGGGACTCTATGACTGCCCCCAGTGTGCAATCATCTGTGAACTTGGTTAGCCAGAGGCCTTTGACATTGGCTTTGACATCTGAGAAGTAGATGCCAAAAGGAGTGTGTCTAGCACAGAACCCTGGTGGCTCCACTGGTGACTGTCCTCTTTATGGAGGTGGGCTCACTGATTCTAACCTCCTGGGTCTTATCAGTGAGTCAGCTAGCTATCCAGCATGTTATGAAGGGGGTTACACCTAGTTAAGTAAGTTTACTGGCAATGCTTGAGTGAGGTATTTTATCAGATTTTCTTAGCCAGCTCTAAGCAGGCAGTCTGCACAGTTTTTCCCCACATCCTTTGCCTTATTGGCTTTTTCAAAGAGGTCTACCAGATTCAATAAGCATGACCTTGCTTTGACAAAGCCAGACTGGATATGAAGGCGGAAGACTGTCGCAGTCTTCCATTCATGTGGCACAAAGACTGTTTTAAGACTATAGTTAAAGAATGACTCCAGGTGTCCTAATAAGTCATATTTTTGACTATTCAGGAGGCATCCTGGGATGTAAACAGGGCCCACTTAGTGAGTGCAGCCAGTACATGCTCCCTAGTAATAGTTGGAGGGGTTATGTCTGAGGGTATTTTTGGGGGATGGTTAAGGGGTGAGAAGGTGGAAAAGCTGGAACTGAATTTATCAACTAACAGGTTCATACATCACCAGGCTTGATGAAGGTGACACCATTAGCCACAGGTTCAGTAAATTGCTAGGTGATGACATAGCTTAAGAAGGCCTTATGGTTATCTCTCACTTGGGTGGCTATCTTAACCTCAACGTTGTCTTTCCTTGATTGCAGGAAATGATTACCTTCCCTGCCAGGGATTGATGTCACAGTATAGACAAAGGGAAGGGGATAGGGGAATCCTAAATGAAAGACCTGCATTGGCTGGATTTTTAAATTAATCTAGAACAGAAGCTGCTGTTAAAAAGGATAATTGGCAGGACATACAAAATATTGCACAATGACTATAGGAATCAATCTGAAGAGGTTAGAAAGGATTGGGAAGAGAGATTAGATATATGATTGACAAAGATACAATGGGAAGACATGTATGGCTCCCAAATATGCAACAAAGTTTAGAAGATTTAGGATCTTTGCTTGGAAGTGTTTGCATAGATTTTTTATACCCCAAGCAGACTCCAAAGAATTTTTCCTCAATCAGATGGCAAATTTTGGAGGTGTGATGGGAAGAAAGTGGTAACTGGAAACATAAGTTTTGTGAGTGTAAGGAGCTGGCAGATTAAAAAGTTCCTACAGAGTACCTTGTCAGGAATACTGGTCACACAAATAAGTGTGACTAAGGAAATTATTTTTTTTTTTGTGTGTGAGCTGGGATACAGACTGAATTGTCTACACACTAAGGCCTTGTTAAGTGTAATTATGGTGGCTTCCAAAACAGCAATTATGATAAAATGGAAATAAAAGTCTAAACCAACTAAACTTGAAGTAGTGAATATTGTAACAGAGATAAAAGAATAAGAGACGGTCTCTTAGAGTAGGAATAAATCACATAAAAAATGGAAACTGAGGGACCAATATATGCAAAAAAATGTTTCTGAGGAGGAATGAGGTTTAAGAAAAGGCAGGAATGGAATAATTTATGTAATGTTACCTAGATTATAGGATATATACCAATACATGTTTTGCATAATGTTTGCAAATGTGAACTTGTTAATATGGTTTGATTGCATTTATATAAACATAAAGTTTGCCAGTGTCACAAGTGATAATTTAACAAAGGTGTTTAAAAAAATGTTGGCTTTGCTTGACCTAGTTAGCCATCTTAGTTGTGTATTTACTTTGATGAGAGAGGTTTTATTTATCTTTCTGGACATTTCCCTTCCTGATTTCTGCCATCACTTTTTTTCCTTTTGTTTTATATCCTGTTTTATTTGGGATGCCACCAGGCCAGTTTGTTTCTAGGGGTAATCCTGGGCTTACTTCTTGTAGGTACAGCAGCGTCTATGTGGCCATTGATATGTTTGTACAGAGTTAATGAGAGCAATCTGGCATAAGTTGCTGTGGTCTCAGGGTTTGGAGGGGCACTGAATTTTGACAAACCATCACTTAATAAAAGGTAGTCTGCCTTGGAATAGTTCCAAGCTGTTTCTGGTTTTAATGGAATTATGGAGTTGATTTTCATTTCAAAGTGGTGCAGTGGTAGCGTTGTCACCTCAAATCAGGAGTTTCCCTGGTTCAATTCTCAGTTGGGGTGCCTTCTGTGCAGAGTCTGCAGGTTTTCCCTGTGTTCGAGTGGGTTTCTTCCAGGTGCTCTGGTATCCTCCCACATTGCAAAGACGTGCATTGGGAGCATTTCTCCCTGGGCCTCCGCTGAAAATTGGCCTTGTTCCAAGTCGGATTTTCCCAGTTAACAAATGTTAAATAAATAATAATAATAAAAATAAAGGAGACAGCTTTATGGCTGGACCGTACCAGAAAAGACAATACATTGGGAGGGCGCAGTGTTCACCCACACTTTTCAGCATGAGATCCAGTATGTTGGATCCTCTGTTGGGCATATTCACTGTTTGGTCAGGGGTGATTGTATTTACAAAGTCCAGGAATCTCTGCACCAGTAGACTTGAGGCTGGGTAGGATTCCCAGTCTATAGAGGGATAATTAAAGTCTCCCAAGAGTTGAGAATTAAGTTGTATAATAAGTGTCTCCAGCAGGTCCAGGTATGCATTGTGAGCTTCTTGGGACATGGAGGGTGACCTATAACTGGTTAGGATATGGTAGTGCGTTTTGTCTATGGTGATCTGCATGTGGAGAGACTCCAGCACGTCATTCTGTTTGACCACCCTAGAGGTAGAGTATGCTTGCTATTGATCTGTACTGAGACACCTCTACCTTTAGTCCTTGTCTGTGCAGCTACTGGTATAGAAGTGTGGGAGGCACTGAAAACTTGCACTGTGGGGCGCTCTCTGTCGCTAACTGTGCAGAAGTCTATATTTCTTAACTTGGATCAGGTTCCTGATCTACTTCATCAAGTACAATTACTTTACCAAACATATTAGAGTTGCATTTTAGACCTTCATAACCAACATTCAACTGGATACCTATGTCTGTATCTGTTTTCTGTGCTTTAGCTAGCTCATACAGCCAGTCCCTGGGATAAGAATGAGATTACTTTTTAAGTTTGTCTTTAAGTCAAATTTGTAAAGCATTCAAATCATCACCAGACGTTCTTTGTCCACCCCTATCCATAAAATATGGTCGGCCCCTAGTATGCTGTTGGACTTCAGTTTACAACACTGATTCATGTAGTTTTCTTTGCTTACAGCCTCGACTTACAAAATATTTTTTCAAGCATTGTGTCTCACTCTCATAATCTCGCTCATTCGTGCATATCCTGGAAGTGCTAAGAAATTGTCCTTTGACAACATGCAGAAACACATGCGGAAATACATGTTCTATGTACAAGGTGGCTCCTCCAACAATTCCGTATATATATATATATATATATATATATATATATATATATATATAATTCCCTATATATATATATATATATATATATATATATATATATATATACATATATATATAAAATTCTATATATATATAATTCGATATATATATATATATATATATATATATATATATATATGTATATATATATATATATATATATATATATATATATATATATATATATATATATATAGATATATAGATATATGTATATATATATATATATATATATATATATATATATATATATATATATATATATATATATATATATATATATATATATATAAGTATCAAGCTTCCCTTCAGGCCTTTTATGTAAAATCACATCCAAGAAGCTGATCTCTTCCAAATTTGTATGTAAGTCAGAACATGTACATATAGTTCTTATTACATATCACTTAGTCAAATGTTTGCCTCAGTCCAGTATTTATTTTAATTTTCTTTGCATATAAACCACTCAGGAATCAATTCCAAATAAAAAAAAAATCTTAAATATAATACTGTATACTGTAGTAATAACAATAATAACAATACTGTAAGTGCAGTAACACCAGTAACCATGTTCATACAGCACAGTACTGTACGTACTGTAAAAACACTTTAAAGAAACACGTCTTAAAACAGTTTAGATGGAAATAAAGAGGATAACGGTTAAAGGTTAACACTCATTTGTGAGTTGACATTCTGATAACTTTATTAATTAGATGATGCAGAAAATAATGGACTTGTTGTTGGAGAGAATGGGCCTGGTGGTGCTGAGTCAGGGTTTGATTCTGCTACTGGAGAGAGGGGGTTACTACTGGAGTCAATTTTTTGAAGTAGGCATCAAGGGGGGTTTGTACAGAGCTTTTCTTTTTTTCATCATAAATGGCCTTATAGCAGCTGAGGCCCTCAGCAACTGTTTGGTAAACTTGGGTGAAACTCTCTGTAGTAGGATCTTTGCCATTCCTGCTTCAATGAGATGAAAGGCTTCAGCTAACTCTTTTGTCGAAACCTTTTTTGATTCTAGAGTTTCTAGGTCCCTGTTTCTTCCTCAAATGCTATCGTCTGCTGCTCCAGTTCCATAAGGTCATCATCAGTCAGTTATTTGGCATGGAAGTCGAGTAACTCTATGACATCCATGTCAGGCATGTCAAACTGCAGTTGATTACCAGTATCAACCACAGCTTGCCTGGCTTCAGCAATGTCACCACCTGTAAAAGCCTGTAAAGCAGGCAAACTGTGGGGACAATTTGTTCCACACTCCTTTCATATTTGACTGCTTTACTTCATCCCAAGAATCAGCAATATTTTGACGGTATCGTAGATGTTATAATTCTTCCACTTAATGTCATTGCATTCACTTGTATAGCCTGACTGCTTGTGAGAAGGTCCGTCATAAATAATAAGCCTTAAAGGAGGCTATTACTCCCTGATCCATTGGCTGAAGTAGTGATGTGGTGTTGTTGGGGGGTAAAAATATGACCATTACATTGGAGTGTAGGTCATATAAACTGATTGGATGTCCAGGTGCATTGTCAAGCAGAAGGAGAATTTTGAAAGGAGTGTTTTTGGCCAAGCAATACCTTTGAACAGCAGGAACAAAATGGTTCAAGGACCAATCTTCAAAGATAGCAATTGTAAGTCAAGCCTTTGCATTTGCCTTCCAAATAACAGGAAGAGATGCCTTAATGACATGCTTTAGTGCCCTCAGATTTGAGGAGCGATACACTGGAAGCGTTACTCCCAAACAGTAGCATTAGCCTGTCTTTCGCTGCATTACGCCCTGCTACACTACCCAAACAGTAGCATTAGCGTGTCTTTTGCTGCCTGACGCCATGCTACACTATTCTCCTCTTTTGAAAAGTAGGTCCTTTCAAGCATTTGTTTTTAATAAGCCAGTTTGTCTACATTAAATATTTGGTCTGGCAAATGACCTCCCTCTTCTACACTTTTTTCCAACATTTTAGGAAAATCCCTTGCAGCACTTACATCTGCACTTGTCACTTCACCTTGAGTTTTAATGTTATGTAAATTACCCCTCATTTTAAAGCAATTGAATCAGCCTCTACTCACAACAAATTCTTTATCAGAACCACCTTCACTCGTTTCACAAGCAGCTTTTAAATCATTGAAAAGGCTTTGAACCTTTTCCTGCACTAATGAAAAGCTAATTAAGGATATTACTCTGATTTTGGTCTTCTATCCAAGCTAGCAATAGCCTTTCCTTCTCAATAATTAAACCACTGCATTGCTGTCTAATAATCGTAGCTTTCACCGGAGCATGGCCTTTTACATGATTCATTATTCTTAACTTTGTCTTTTGAAATTGTTCCAATCATTGACCGGCTGTAGCCTAATGCTTTTCCATTGGCAGATGGTGCTTCACCTCTCTTGGATCTCTTTATTATGCCCACTTTATTTTCCAGGGTGATTGCTTTCCTTTTCTTTATACATCACCAACACCTGCATCGGATTTACGTTTTGGAGGCTTGGGTCGCAATGTCACCAACGCAGAAGTTCACGAAAGTGTCTGGCTGCAGACTCTAGTACAATACTAAAGTGGAGCTCCACAGGAAACACATATAGTACAGTAGTGGGGTCTACAGCCAGACACGTCTCCGGTCAGATTGGTCAATACTAATGCTTTCTAAAGCTAATTAACATTTGAATTCAGCTAATTCAGAGCGGTATTTTGCAGATCTTCCTTTGTTTTACGACAAATAATAATGGTACATAAAAATGCAGTACTGTACAGGGCAGTGCAGTAGAATGTTCTCTACCAAAAAATATGTTAAGCTTACCTATTTTTAAGATTCATTTTAGATTTCTGTACAGGCACCCAAGAACATTTTCAACTCTTTCCTGAACTTTGACAGCTCTGCCAGACCTCGTATTGTCACCTACACCCTTAGTGAGTTGCAATTTCATTCGATCTTTCTACCATGCAGTACAGTAAACTGCTTGAATACTGTACTGTATCTTTACTTTCAAGACAGTGATCCTGACCAATCAGATCTCCAACACAGTGATCTTAACCAATCAGATCTCTTTACCTTCCCCCGCAAGGTAGAAGTAGGTGCTGTGAAAGATGTGATCAGTTTCAAAGGACAGTATTCCTTTGCAAACCAAGATTTCTTCATTGGCAAGGTAAGATTTCACACTTTCTGACATTTTTCATTTATTTTAAAGTGATTTCTGGAATTTTACCAGTATGTTTCTAACAACGATTTGTCCACATGTCAGACATCCATAACCTGGGGACTGCCTGTACCATTTTATTAAATACTGACATGTATTACAACTGTCACCCCCATTACGGAGGACTGAGCAATTTGTCTTTAATGTAACTCTTGGATGATTATCATCCCTCCCGCACTATAGACTCCTCATGTATGCATCTGCTACCTCCTCTGTCGACTTTTAATCTCTCTATCTGATGTCATCCCGAACTCTAGACTCCTCATGTATGCGTCTGCTACCTCCTCTGTAGACTTTTAATCTCTCTATCTGATGTCATCCTAACTCATATCACTTATTACTTTAATATCTATCTGATGTCATCTTAACTCATCTCACTTATTACTTTAATCTCTATCTGATGTCATCCTAACTCATCTCACTTATTACTTTAATCTCTATCTGATGTCATCCTAACTCATCTCACTTATTACTTTAATCTCTATCTGATGTCATCCTAACTCATCTCACTTATTACTTTAATCTCTATCTGATGTCATCCTAACTCATCTCACTTATTACTTTAATCTCTATCTGATGTCATCCTAACTCATCTCACTTATTACTTTAATCTCTATCTGATGTCATCCTAACTCATCTCACTTATTAATTTAATCTCTATCTGATGTCATCCTAACTCATCTCACTTATTACTTTAATCTCTATCTGATGTCATCCTAACTCATCTCACTTATTACTTCAATCTCTATCTGATGTCATCCTAACTCATCTCACTTATTACTTCAATCTCTATCTGATGTCATCCTAACTCATCTCACTTATTACTTCAGTCTCTATCTGATGTCATCCTAACTCATCTCCCTTATTACTTTAATCTCTATCTGATGTCATCCTAACTCATCTCCCTTATTACTTTAATCTCTATCTGATGTCATCCTAACTCATTTCACTTATTACTTTAATCTCTATCTGATGTCATCCTAACTCATCTCACTTATTACTTTAATCTCTATCTGATGTCATCCTAACTCATCTCACTTATTACTTTAATCTCTCTATCTGATGTCATCCTAACTCATCTCACTTATTACTTTAATCTCTATCTGATGTCATCCTAACTCATCTCACTTATTACTTTAATCTCCATCTGATGTCATCCTAACTCATCTCGCTTATTACTTTAATCTCTATCTGATGTCATCCTAACTCATCTCCCTTATTACTTTAATCTCTATCTGATGTCATCCTAACTCATCTCCCTTATTACTTTAATCTCTATCTGATGTCATCCTAACTCATCTCACTTATTACTTTAATCTCTATCTGATGTCATCCTAACTCATCTCCCTTATTACTTTAATCTCTATCTGATGTCATCCTAACTCATCTCACTTATTACTTTAATCTCTATCTGATGGCATCCTAACTCATCTCACTTATTACTTCAATCTCTATCTGATGTCATCCTAACTCATCTCACTTATTACTTTAATCTCTATCTGATGTCATCCTAACTCATCTCACTTATTACTTTAATCTTTATCTGATGTCATCCTAACTCATCTCACTTATTACTTTAATCTCTATCTGATGTCATCCTAACTCATCTCCCTTATTACTTTAATCTCTATCTGATGTCATCCTAACTCATCTCACTTATTACTTTAATCTCTATCTGATGTCATTCTAACTCATCTCACTTATTACTTTAATCTCTATCTGATGTCATCCTAACTCATCTCACTTATTACTTCAATCTCTATCTGATGTCATCCTAACTCATCTCACTTATTACTTTAATCTCTATCTGATGTCATCCTAACTCATCTCACTTATTACTTTAATCTCTATCTGATGTCATCCTAACTCGTCTCACTTATTACTTTAATCTCTATCTGATGTCATCCTAACTCATCTCACTTATTACTTTAATCTCTCTATCTGATGTCATCCTAACTCATCTCACTTATTACTTTAATCTCTATCTGATGTCATCCTAACTCATCTCACTTATTACTTTAATCTCTATCTGATGTCATCCTAACTCATCTCACTTATTACTTTAATCTCTATCTGATGTCATCCTAACTCATCTCACTTATTACTTTAATCTCTATCTGATGTCATCCTAACTCATCTCACTTATTACTTTAATCTCTATCTGATGTCATCCTAACTCATCTCACTTATTACTTTAATCTCTATCTGATGTCATCCTAACTCATCTCACTTATTACTTTAATCTCTATCTGATGTCATCCTAACTCATCTCACTTATTACTTTAATCTCTATCTGATGTCATCCTAACTCATCTCCCTTATTACTTTAATCTCTATCTGATGTCATCCTAACTCATCTCACTTATTACTTTAATCTCTATCTGATGGCATCCTAACTCATCTCACTTATTACGTCAATCTCTATCTGATGTCATCCTAACTCATCTCACGTATTACTTTAATCTCTATCTGATGTCATCCTAACTCATCTCACTTATTACTTTAAACTTTATCTGATGTCATCCTAACTCATCTCACTTATTACTTTAATCTCTATCTGATGTCATCCTAACTCATCTCACTTATTACTTTAATCTCTATCTGATGTCATCCTAACTCATCTCACTTATTACTTTAATCTCTATCTGATGTCATCCTAACTCATCTCACTTATTACTTTAATCTCTATCTGATGTCATCCTAACTCATCTCACTTATTACTTTAATCTCTATCTGATGTCATCCTAACTCATCTCACTTATTACTTTAATCTCTATCTGATGTCATCCTAACTCATCTCACTTATTACTTTAATCTCTATCTGATGTCATCCTAACTCATCTCACTTATTACTTTAATCTCTATCTGATGTCATCCTAACTCATCTCACTTATTACTTTAATCTCTCTATCTGATGTCATCCTAACTCATCTCACTTATTACTTTAATCTCTATCTGATGTCATCCTAACTCATCTCACTTATTACTTTAATCTCTATCTGATGTCATCCTAACTCATCTCACTTATTACTTTAATCTCTATCTGATGTCATCCTAACTCATCTCACTTATTACTTTAATCTCTATCTGATGTCATCCTAACTCATCTCACTTATTACTTTAATCTCTATCTGATGTCATCCTAACTCATCTCACTTATTACTTTAATCTCTATCTGATGTCATCCTAACTCATCTCACTTATTACTTTAATCTCTATCTGATGTCATCCTAACTCATCTCACTTATTACTTTAATCTCTATCTGATGTCATCCTAACTCATCTCACTTATTACTTTAATCTCTATCTGATGTCATCCTAACTCATCTCACTTATTACTTTAATCTCTATCTGATGTCATCCTAACTCATCTCACTTATTACTTTAATCTCTATCTGATGTCATCCTAACTCATCTCACTTATTACTTTAATCTCTATCTGATGTCATCCTAACTCATCTCACTTATTACTTTAATCTCTATCTGATGTCATCCTAACTCATCTCACTTATTACTTTAATCTCTATCTGATGTCATCCTAACTCATCTCACTTATTACTTTAATCTCTATCTGATGTCATCCTAACTCATCTCACTTATTACTTTAATCTCTATCTGATGTCATCCTAACTCATCTCACTTATTACTTTAATCTCTATCTGATGTCATCCTAACTCATCTCACTTATTACTTTAATCTCTATCTGATGTCATCCTAACTCATCTCACTTATTACTTTAATCTCTATCTGATGTCATCCTAACTCATCTCACTTATTACTTTAATCTCTATCTGATGTCATCCTAACTCATCTCACTTATTACTTTAATCTCTATCTGATGTCATCCTAACTCATCTCACTTATTACTTTAATCTCTATCTGATGTCATCCTAACTCATCTCACTTATTACTTTAATCTCTATCTGATGTCATCCTAACTCATCTCACTTATTACTTTAATCTCTATCTGATGTCATCCTAACTCATCTCACTTATTACTTTAATCTCTATCTGATGTCATCCTAACTCATCTCACTTATTACTTTAATCTCTATCTGATGTCATCCTAACTCATCTCACTTATTACTTTAATCTCTATCTGATGTCATCCTAACTCATCTCACTTATTACTTTAATCTCTATCTGATGTCATCCTAACTCATCTCACTTATTACTTTAATCTCTATCTGATGTCATCCTAACTCATCTCACTTATTACTTTAATCTCTATCTGATGTCATCCTAACTCATCTCACTTATTACTTTAATCTCTATCTGATGTCATCCTAACTCATCTCACTTATTACTTTAATCTCTATCTGATGTCATCCTAACTCATCTCACTTATTACTTTAATCTCTATCTGATGTCATCCTAACTCATCTCACTTATTACTTTAATCTCTATCTGATGTCATCCTAACTCATCTCACTTATTACTTTAATCTCTATCTGATGTCATCCTAACTCATCTCACTTATTACTTTAATCTCTATCTGATGTCATCCTAACTCATCTCACTTATTACTTTAATCTCTATCTGATGTCATCCTAACTCATCTCACTTATTACTTTAATCTCTATCTGATGTCATCCTAACTCATCTCACTTATTACTTTAATCTCTATCTGATGTCATCCTAACTCATCTCACTTATTACTTTAATCTCTATCTGATGTCATCCTAACTCATCTCACTTATTACTTTAATCTCTATCTGATGTCATCCTAACTCATCTCACTTATTACTTTAATCTCTATCTGATGTCATCCTAACTCATCTCACTTATTACTTTAATCTCTATCTGATGTCATCCTAACTCATCTCACTTATTACTTTAATCTCTATCTGATGTCATCCTAACTCATCTCACTTATTACTTTAATCTCTATCTGATGTCATCCTAACTCATCTCACTTATTACTTTAATCTCTATCTGATGTCATCCTAACTCATCTCACTTATTACTTTAATCTCTATCTGATGTCATCCTAACTCATCTCACTTATTACTTTAATCTCTATCTGATGTCATCCTAACTCATCTCACTTATTACTTTAATCTCTATCTGATGTCATCCTAACTCATCTCACTTATTACTTTAATCTCTATCTGATGTCATCCTAACTCATCTCACTTATTACTTTAATCTCTATCTGATGTCATCCTAACTCATCTCACTTATTACTTTAATCTCTATCTGATGTCATCCTAACTCATCTCACTTATTACTTTAATCTCTATCTGATGTCATCCTAACTCATCTCACTTATTACTTTAATCTCTATCTGATGTCATCCTAACTCATCTCACTTATTACTTTAATCTCTATCTGATGTCATCCTAACTCATCTCACTTATTACTTTAATCTCTATCTGATGTCATCCTAACTCATCTCACTTATTACTTTAATCTCTATCTGATGTCATCCTAACTCATCTCACTTATTACTTTAATCTCTATCTGATGTCATCCTAACTCATCTCACTTATTACTTTAATCTCTATCTGATGTCATCCTAACTCATCTCACTTATTACTTTAATCTCTATCTGATGTCATCCTAACTCATCTCACTTATTACTTTAATCTCTATCTGATGTCATCCTAACTCATCTCACTTATTACTTTAATCTCTATCTGATGTCATCCTAACTCATCTCACTTATTACTTTAATCTCTATCTGATGTCATCCTAACTCATCTCACTTATTACTTTAATCTCTATCTGATGTCATCCTAACTCATCTCACTTATTACTTTAATCTCTATCTGATGTCATCCTAACTCATCTCACTTATTACTTTAATCTCTATCTGATGTCATCCTAACTCATCTCACTTATTACTTTAATCTCTATCTGATGTCATCCTAACTCATCTCACTTATTACTTTAATCTCTATCTGATGTCATCCTAACTCATCTCACTTATTACTTTAATCTCTATCTGATGTCATCCTAACTCATCTCACTTATTACTTTAATCTCTATCTGATGTCATCCTAACTCATCTCACTTATTACTTTAATCTCTATCTGATGTCATCCTAACTCATCTCACTTATTACTTTAATCTCTATCTGATGTCATCCTAACTCATCTCACTTATTACTTTAATCTCTATCTGATGTCATCCTAACTCATCTCACTTATTACTTTAATCTCTATCTGATGTCATCCTAACTCATCTCACTTATTACTTTAATCTCTATCTGATGTCATCCTAACTCATCTCACTAATTACTTTAATCTCTATCTGATGTCATCCTAACTCATCTCACTTATTACTTTAATCTCTATCTGATGTCATCCTAACTCATCTCACTAATTACTTTAATCTCTATCTGATGTCATCCTAACTCATCTCACTTATTACTTTAATCTCTATCTGATGTCATCCTAACTCATCTCACTTATTACTTTAATCTCTATCTGATGTCATCCTAACTCATCTCACTTATTACTTTAATCTCTATCTGATGTCATCCTAACTCATCTCACTTATTACTTTAATCTCTATCTGATGTCATCCTAACTCATCTCACTTATTACTTTAATCTCTATCTGATGTCATCCTAACTCATCTCACTTATTACTTTAATCTCTATCTGATGTCATCCTAACTCATCTCACTTATTACTTTAATCTCTATCTGATGTCATCCTGACTCATCTCACTTATTACTTTAATCTCTATCTGATGTCATCCTAACTCATCTCACTTATTACTTTAATCCCTGTCTGATGTCATCCTAACTCATCTCACTTATTACTTTAATCCCTGTCTGATGTCATCCTAACTCATCTCACTTATTACTTTAATCTCTATCTGATGTCATCCTAACTCATCTCACTTATTACTTTAATCTCTATCTGATGTCATCCTAACTCATCTCACTTATTACTTTAATCTCTATCTGATGTCATCCTAACTCATCTCACTTATTACTTTAATCTCTATCTGATGTCATCCTAACTCATCTCACTTATTACTTTAATCTCTATCTGATGTCATCCTAACTCATCTCACTTATTACTTTAATCTCTATCTGATGTCATCCTAACTCATCTCACTTATTACTTCCCTCATAGCTCTATCCTTTATTCTCTCTCTAGGGTCTTTGCTGATGGCATTTACACTCAACCTAATTTACCTCCTTGGTTTCTGAACTCAACAACAATACCTTAGATGCTGTTTATTGTGTACTATAAACTGTACATCTACCTAGATAAAGTAAAACAAATATGCATCACTCTAAGTAAATCCTATATTATCCCTTGTTTATAAATGCTTTACCAGTACTATGTATTTTCAGCTATCTTTTCTGTGTACAGTTTGTGTTCTATGTGCTTACAACTGCTGTATGAGTTTTATTGTATGTTTTGTTTTCTTTTCCTTTGTATCTATTGGGGCTTTTTCCCCCAGGCCTCCACTGAAAATGGGCATCTGCCCAGTCAGACTATCCTGGTAAACAAACATCAAATAAATAAATAAAATAAAAATAAATAAATATCTTACATGTTTTACATTGTTTAAAGAAGACTCTTTCTAATAAGTCTAAACAACAAAATTTGCCCATGCTTTCTATCTTATGGTGACATACAAGATATGTGAGCTTACAACGGAATAGTGCTCTTTGTCAAATAGCATTTTAGTTGGGATTTTTAAAACTTATGCCAATGTTACTAAACATTATATGACATAGCAACGGACACAGTCCTATGAAATTTCCCTAATTTAGATTACAGGTGTTCCCACAGAGTATTTACTGCACCTTGAATATTCCCTTAAACTGATAATGCCAGTCTTACTACCTTAGTAAACATTTCCCTGCAGAGTAATAACAGGTATTTGCCTAAATATGGAATTGCATGAGGTGGTTATGCAACCAGTTAACAATACCCTCTGCATATGTGTATATATACATCTCTCTCTCTTTATATATATATATATATATATATATATATATATATATATATATATATATACTTCAGCTATGTATTATGCTATGTGTCTTTTCTTAATAAAACAACCCTATATTTAGTAATAAAAACTGCCCCTAGCCAAATAAAATTAAAAAATGAAAAGTGGGGTGCCAGTCCACTTACAGAAGATGCTAGACAACAGAGGTCATATGACACCTTTTGTTGGAACAACACACATTTTAAAATACTGCATACAAAAGCTTTTAGACTTTGAGCACTTCATCAGGATCTAAAACGTTACTGATGATGGTTATAGTGTGTTAATACCCAGCTTCTGTTCTGGAAGGAGTACAAAATGTGTCACGTCTGTCTACCTCACTAAAACAGACATTTCAAGTAATACCACTGAGAAAGATATCTTACTACACAACCTGGAGGCTTAGACATACGACACGAGTATTTGAGACAGAAGGAATAGTTCAGTGTGTGTATGTGTATATGTATGTATTTGTGTGGATTCCTATTAAAAGAACGAAAGTTCACTACTTTGAACTTGTAATAGGAAGCCTCACTTCTGCGAAAGTTCACTTTATCGAAAATGAACTTTTGCGTAAGTGCACTTCACCAAAAACACCACAGCACAGTGGAGGACATAAAAAACAAGCTATGTCCTCCACTATGGTGCGATAGTCACTGACCTTAGGGTTAGGGCAGGGGTTAGGGTAAGGGGATAGTTACTAAAGCTATCCCCTTACCCTAACCCATGCCCTAACTCTAAGGTTCAGGACTATCGCACTATAGTGGAGGGCATTGCTATGTCCTTCACTGCGCTGCAGTCATCATGGATTTTAGGGTTAGGGCATGGGTCATGGTATGACCCGTGTCCTAACCCTAAGGTCTGTGATTACTGCACGGAAGTTCAGTACAACACCACTTTCGCTGCAGTGAGCATTCCATGCACTATTTCGAATTAGTGAAAATTCGATCTAGTGTATGGAACCCATTTGTGCATATCTCTCTGCCTAAAAGTGTGCATGGCAGAGTTTGTGATGTACCACAAAAGAGTTGAAGCCCTTCCTAAATGATAAACTTGAAACAGTGTTATTGTGGGAGAATCCCTAAGGAAAAAATCAACAAGTTAGATGTAATGGAAAAAAATAAATCAAAATAAACAGAGACATTTGATTCAAAAATTACTTTATCCTATAAAATGCATAAATTATGTAAGATGTACCTTAGCACTACAAAATCACATTTACATATCTCTTAGTCTTAATAGAACACTAGTAAGTGTAACAGGTCTGTAAATTTCACAACTGTTCTCTGGTCCAATAAAATCAATATTTGCAGAGAAAAAGGAGTAAGGTTATATAGTCTGGACAAATAAAATCAGTCTGGAAAAAAGAAGGGTGCATTTTAAAATAATCACATACAGTTATGCCTTAATGTACATAATATCTTCACTTTCAATACTTAGCAATATTCATACACAGTACATAATTTTGGTTAGACAGTTATCTCTTACAAATTAAAACATTAAATATCCGACATCTTTACTGCAGTCCAATAAAATTTACTTAGGAGTGGAAATACATGCAATTAGGGAAGAGAGATTCCCCATGTGCCCTTTCTGATGCTTACTAGTACAGAGACAGAGAGTTTTAAAATAAGCATTTAATAGCTATATCTTCCGCAGCATATCAAACCAATTTGAAGAAGGAGCACTACACAGAGGAATGCAACAGGTTTGTCAAACTCCCACTAAATGTTAATATTCTACAAATGCAGCCTTTACTGAGAAAATGGCACAAGACAGAAAGCTTGTCTTAAGGGCTGTACAACACAATTTTGATATGTGAATTAGAGAACTTAAAATTTAAGTAGCTTTAATCATGCATTATCCAAAACTTTATGAGTAGCTGCTCACACACAACACTTCAGCTCTGTTATATGTTAATAACACAGAATAATCACTAGCTACGTCCAGTACATCCAGTCTGCCTAGCTGCCTATGGACCCCATACCCTATAGTCCAGGTTAATTTCCACTTAACCTTCATATTATTGGTTTGGTCGACCTGTACCTCTGCAAAGTGCTCTTGTGTATAAACCATAGTTATCTGCAGTTTTGTGAATTATATCTGGAGAACTTGAGGAATCTGGAAAGTTTTCATTCAAATGACATCCCATTCAACCGACGATTAAGCAAAGAAATTTGGGTGCAACAACTTTCACTGACAGTGGAGTTTTCTTTTTTTCTCCACTGTTATGCAACTTCAGAGTAGGCATATTTAATTTTGGGGGTGTGGAGGTATGAATAAAAGTTATTTTGGCTATTTATTTTTTATTTTTTTTGGTTGCACTTGAAAAAAGAATCCTTTGTCACTTGATTGACATGAATCCAAGGAATCATATGTACACGTTAGATAAGTTGGGAGTGTGGTCAGTTTTGTTACATATAAATGTGTGATTTGTTATGAATGCGCTTCCACTAACTCACTTTTTGTTAGACCACATTATTACCATTTCTGGAACGCTATATCTGATCGACTATCTCCTTATGAAGTCATATGCAATTACTTTAAATTGTTTCCTCTTCCTGCTTTTGAATTTATTTTTCATGTCTCATACTGTTGCCTTCTGACAAGCAGTGAAAACTGTAGCATTATTGCTTGTAGTATCACAGCAGAAGTCACATTAAATTATTGCATTACTGTTTTATTACATTTCTGCTAATCACCATCAGAAACAGAAACACTTATCAATATAGTTGTGACTCCATCAATTACAAAAGTCTCTGAAGAATAATAAAAGCAAGCACGTTTGAGACTAGCATAAATTACCAGCTGTGCACCTTTTAGTGAAATGGTGGTAACTTGCCTGCTAAAAGCAAAATGATGCTGGTTGTTACTGAGATGCATAGCATATTTCAAGCAGTCACATAAGTGACCCCACAACTCAAACATTTGGGAACATGACTGACTGTAAATGTCAGCATTTTATTCTTTCGGTAATTACTCACACTTGTGTTTTACACTGTAAAAAATAAGGAAAGGCAGAAAACCTCAGGGCCACCACAGGCTGATAGTCAGGAACAACTTACTCTAATAAGGGCACTGCACCTTTAAATTTTGGTACATCACTCTCTGAGTTTCCTCCGTTTGTGCATCTACAAAATAACATGGGAATGTGTGATACCAGTTATCCTAATCGCAGTCTACAATATACAAGGAATGTAGTCCTATAAGAAACCATTGCAGGTTCTTACTCAGGTAACTAACAGATAACACAAGACAACCAAATACTTCTCAAGAAGCAAAGGTTTCTAAACAAATGTACCAAGGTTAGTGCAGGAAACAAATGTGTCATAAATTTCATTTTTTTAATTAAGAACCTCCCGCTGTGCCATCACATCCTGTAATCAGCATAACCACACTATCATCCCTGACAACAATGTGGGATAACGTCTGATGTGTAAGTCGGTTATGATTCATCAGTTAGACTCACTGAAAACCAGAGCACACACTCTTATGGCTTGCAGATGTGCCTAAATGGAACGTGTTGTATTTCCTTTTACAGTGGTGGGCTGCGCTTTTTTCTGCTTTGGCCTTGAAATTTTTTTTAAATTTTTTGCTCTATTTGCACAAATTTTGGTTCATCTCCTAATTTCTTTATAATTTCACTATTTCCTTTTAATATTCCCCAATTCCTTCTAACTATACTTTTTATAGTATTAGAAGGAAGGGACTGAAGCATTAGGGATTTTAGTTAGAGGTATTTGTCAGCATTAGGCTGACTGTTGTTTTAAAACTGCTAATTCAGCTTTTAATGATTAATTGTCAATTAAGTTTAATTGACTGCTATTTTAGTATTTAAAAAGGTGTTGTTTAAGTGTAAGCCATTAGTCTGAAGAAGTCTCCATTGCAGGAGACGAAAGCGCTTACTTTTGGCTTGTATTTTACTTGAAATACTGTCTTGAACTTGTGGATCAACACCTCTGTCTCTTTTCTGAAGTTATCCCTGATCCGTGGTAAATCACTAACATCATTCCTATCCCTAAACATAATTCTAAATAATCTGATCTACTATGATTATAACAGTGAGCTCCTCTTCCCTCACCTCTAATAACAATTCTGGACAAAACTGCTACCCTGCAATTAAAAGTGCACACAGAAAGAGATGGCCAACACTCGACCTAGCAACATGTAGCAATGTGACTTCCTGAGGTGGCACACTACTAACGGAACCTGATACGTTTCTTTGAAAGAGACAATGAGATGATAGACAAAGATAAAGCAGAACACACTGCATACGTGGATATGGCTAAGGCCTTTGATACTATAGAACATTCTGGAATCACTGATAAACTGACCCACTTAGAAATGAACCCCATCAGAACTCATTAGGAACAGTTTAATACACAGAATCCATTGTATTAGGGCAAGTACCACACTTCCTCAAAAAGGCTCATCATCAGTGGTGCCCCACAGTGGTTTGTTCTGATACCATTACTGTCCTGCTTATACTTTGCTGCCACCAAAGCTAACGTCAAGGGTCTTCAGATGACCAGTTTTTTGATGAATGTAACTACAGAGCTGTCACTGGCACCCCAAAATGACATCTATAGCTTCCAGCAAGGCGTAACCCATACAAAGGTATTGTACTCGTTGGCAAATTAAATCACCCCTGCAGCTACCTCATAAATGACTCCATGTTCAAAACTAATACTCTCATAGAATATGTTAATAGGCAATAAACTCTGCTTTGGACCACCACATATCAACTAGTTAAAAAATCCTTTTACCTCACCTATTTATTTATTACAGGAACATCCTCCAGGTCCAATGAAGTTACAGATTCCCCAATAGCTCACCTTTATTAGACCTACAATTGAATATAATGCCCTCTTTGTTGTACAACTATGCAAGCACATGGTTTAACCAGGAAGAAATGCATCATTTTCCACAAAAAATACCAGGTATGAGCTCCCTAAGCTACGCAGAATATCTAAATACTCTGTCTATTCTGTCTGTCATCAACTTCTCTGTGGTGACCTCTGCCTGGCCTTCAAGGCAGCAAATGGCATTAAAACTACAAACACCACAATTACTCATTCTAGGGACTAAATACACAATGTAATATAAACAGAATCAAGTGGCAAGACAGGTATCTCTCCCAAAGGATCCCCTACCTCAGGAATAAAAGCTCACACTTCATACCAAATGAAGAAAATCCCTTGTTCCTTTTAAATCTAATTTAAACAACTAGATTAACACCATAAGTGCACTCCAGCATATCTCTTAACCTGCATAAAAAAACAGATACAAAGGCCAGTAGAAAAGTGGGTACTTCAGGCTAAATTTTAAAAATTAAATAGTATATAACTTTTCCTGCTACCCATAGGAATGTGAGATGCTACTCAGACACTCGTGTTTAAAAAACAGAGTGACACAAATAATGGAAAAATATAAGCACATTAACAAAGAAACATTGTAAAATATATAGTCTTTAATAAACTGTATTGCAAAATGTTTCCACACTAGGCCATTTATATTTCCTTTTGCCAAAGTCAGATGTAACATCTGTCCTCATTTTTTTAAATTAGCCTTGCATCTAATATGTTGGGCATGTAGTGCTTTTATTTTCCTAGACAGCCTCATAAATTGCCTGTGATGTAGGGGGTTCAGAAAATGATGTCAAGGATTAAATCAAGCCTGAAAATTGGGACATAGCTCCAAAAATATGTACATCATGTGATCATGTGCAGGGATAAGTCAGGCATGAAAATCAGAATGCTCCCCCAAAACAGTAATATGTGAGAGGTCTGTCCTCCAGGTCCCCATGCCATCCAGCAGTCACTACTCTTTGTTATTTACATCACTGGTGTCAAAGGTGATATTAAGGGCCTATGGTTGACCAAGAATGCTGATGACTGCAAACTCAGAGCTGTCATCATCTTACCTAAAGACATCTGTATCCGCAAAGTATTGAGCCAGCACTACAGACAAAAGCTAAATGTAAAAAAAATGCAACATTGTACTCCTTTGGGAAAGGTACACCCACTACATCTATGGCATAAAGTGACATTCCCCCCAAAAAATAGATGGTCATTAGAAATATTGGCAGATGCATAAACACCAAGCACTCCTTTGAACATTTTGTCTCAACTATCATTACAAAAATCCTCTGTGTAGCCCATCTAATTACTAAGAGAATTTCCTCCAATTTTATGTGCCTGTCCAGACATATCAGTAATCTACAAAACACAATGTTTCCTTACAAAAAATGTCCCAAATATGTGCTCCGTAAGCTGCACAGAATTACAAAGAGCCATACCTCAGTGTTCTCTTCTGCATGGTTCACAGGTTCATAGGTAAGTACTAGGTTAGCTGCCCTTCTGGCTCTTCTGCATGGTTCACAGGTTCATAGGTAAGTACTAGGTTAGCTGCCCTTCTGGCTCTTCTGCATGGTTCACAGGTTCATAGGTAAGTACTAGGTTAGCTGCCCTTCTGGGGTCATAGGTAAGTACTGGGTTAGCTGCCCTTCTGGGCCATTTTAAGACTAGACAGTTTCCCTTTTGCTGCTCAAATTAAACTATCCCACTTGGTTAGAGATTGGTCTTGCCCATTCCATGGTTGATAGTTATATATTACTCTATTTGGCCAGCAGGAACTTTGGTTCAGAAATTGCTGTTTTGGTAAATAGCTGCTTATGCTTGTGGAGATTATCTTTTTTATTGCACATTGTGCATGATCGGTAGCATTGATCTTTAAATCTGACTTACATTGTGTCTAGCATACTGTATTTCACCTAGGTAACACCTGCTCCATAGCTGTCCCTTGGTAATGTAATTGTTCCTTACTGTATGCCCACAGTAGATAAAGGAGCTACCCACTTTTAACTATTATATTAATTAACAGGGGTGCACCCTTTTAGCATCCAGTTTTCCCCTCACCTAAATAACCTTATCTGCTGCTCATATATTACCCTTCAAATAGCACATTAATACCACTCTCTGCCAACATGGAGACCCAACCTACTCTAGCTTCATCCTTAACTAGCCTATTAGTACTAGCAGTTTTAAGGCAATGTAACAAATGCCCTGTGTTCATTAGCAATCCTTTATCGCATGATCCATGCTGACTCCACCTGTGAGAGATGCAGGTATTTATTTAAACTGAAAGCAGGTCTCTCCATACCACCTGGTCTAATAAGCAGCATTACAATATTATACCTACTTATGTTTAGGTGGTTAAAAAATCTTCTCCCAAGTCCTCTAAGCACCCACCTAGTTAATTGCATTCATGCAGAACCATTTCTATAACTGTACCCACACTCCTACCTACTTCAAATAATGAACCATATTGGACTGTAAACCTTGGCCCCTAACATCCTGCAGGCCAGCATCATAGTGTGGAAAAGTCCTAGTTACTGGTGATTCCTTTGTCCAGCACATAGACACTGCACTCACCAAGCTTGACAAGGACAATGTAACAAAGGCATGTGTCTCTCGTGATAGTTTAATGGATGTCACAAGGACCCTAGCAACACTCACTGTCCGGTTATGGTTGCTAACATGTGAGTGGATAATCTGAGATGCTCCATGTGAAATGAACTGTAGAGAAACGCAAATGAGCCCTCCACTCATGTTTCTGAGAAAGGCAAGCCATTTAAACAATAACCAACGACATCGGTGTGGCATATTGAAGATTTACCCACAGCTGGTGTGGTTTAATCACAAGGGTGAAGCCTGAGTGATTAAATAAATCCAACAGTGGGTAAATTTCAATATACCACAACCACGGAGTCGGTTATTGCTATTATACGATTACATTATTTAAGAAAACAAATACTTACTTTTCTTAAATAATGTCAGTGTATAATGCCTCTGTGCTGCCCTTCTGCATTTTTCTGGTATCCTCTGACTTTTTTGATGTACTGCACATGTGTATGGGACTTGTGTTCCCACGCTTACTCAGTACATCAGTGCCGTGCAAAGGAAGCAATGGAGAAAGGAAGATCTCCGTTGCTTTTTTTTTTTTTTAATTGAAAACAAAAAAAAAGAAACCAGGAGACTTTTAACATTCAGGAGAACCAGGACAGATAAAATAAAAGGGTAATCGGGTACGTTTCTATAGTTTTGCAGAATGTACATGATTATCCTTTTATTTTTGTCTGCACCATCCGCCTCGTTCATCATATCATACTACTGTGGTTCAAAAGTAAACTCATGTGAAGGAATTCTCACATCAACAAACATTGCAACAAAAGGAAAAAGCTTCTAGCCATCTATAAGACATCTCTACTCACTCAGGATTTAAATCATACAAGCAAAACACTTAGTCATAGCATTAAAGCGTGTAAAGACAGTTATGAACACAAGGTTGCCACCCCTACCAAAGACCTTCTTTACTAACATTAGAAAACTCAGGTGAGATGCACAATACCCCATGGAGCTTATATCAAATGGTTCCTTCTACTCTCACCCCTAATCCACAGTTAATTCTCTCATTGACAAAGGTAGAAGTAATTTCACTTTGCCTACCCATCCCATTGTTCCACTCATCACTTCCACCCCCTACCAAAATTACTCTGTATCAGGTCCTACCAGCACTATCTGGAGCCAAGAACACTAGTGCTGTGAGTACTGGCAATACCCTCACTGTCAGCTAATAAGGGTGAAGCACAGTGCTGTGAGTACTGGCAACACCCTCACTGTCAGCTAATAAGTGTAAAGCACCACTTAGCAAACTTTTTCTAAACCTCTTCACCCTGCCTCACCAAAGGTTGTGCTCTAGATGCCTCGAGGATAATCATTGTGATGCCACTATACAAGGCGTATCTTCCCAGATGACCTGTAATTGTCAAGGGTGGCTTCCCAGATTACCTAAAATTGTCAAGGGTAGCTTCCCAGATGACCTATAATTGTCAAGGGTTGCTTCCCAGATGACCTATAATTGTCAAGGGTTGCTTCCCAGATGACCTATAATTGTCAAGGGTTGCTTCCCAGATGACCTATAATTGTCAAGGGTTGCTTCCCAGATGACCTGTAATTGTAATGTATTAACTTTGCATCATTCTCATGGTTACAGTGTGTATAATTGTAGGCCTAATACTCAACAATATAAGGAAACATCAATCATTTGACTCTAACAAGCACAAATTCATAAAAGGCAGATCATGTCTGCACAGCCAAGCTGATTTCCTTGAAAAAGATGCTGAGGACCTGGGCGATAGTCAGGCTGTTCACACTGCTTTCTTAGACCTAGTCAAAGCTGTCAACATCATCCACTTTCAAGATGTTATTGATAAACTCACCTGACTCAACATGTAGTCTGCTAGATAGCTAACCAGTAGAACCCGTACTGTAATTTGGGGTACTTGTTGTAATCACAAATATGTCACAAGTGTTCTCCCTTGGGGCTCATTCCTAGGCCTCCCCTTTTGTGCTCTAATATTCTAATGTGAATGCAGAACTTAAGGGATGGCGGCTAGCTACATTTACAAATGACAACAAAGTATTTGTTCTTGCCAAATTCTCTTTTGACACTCAGATTTTTCAGCAAAGGTTAGCTCAGACTAAAAACCCAGGGTGTATCATGAACTTGCCCTTAACACCAAGAAATGCTTTATAGTTGTCTTAATGAAATCTAGAACCCCTACCTCACCCATATAGATATCACTCAACCAATATGGGCACAGATATCAGAGATGTGAATAGTTATGCTGATAATGTTTTCCATCAACCACTATGTCTGAGTTGTGGTTACAAAATCATTCTGTCTTACTCAACTTGTAACTTTATTTATTCCCTTATCAGTCCTGTCTTTGACTTTATTGCCTCATTTAGTACGTACCTCTCCAAGTAACTAAATCAGCTTGAAAGACCACAGGAATTCCTCACCAAGAAAATTATAGGACTAAGCAATTCAAGTTATTCTGAATAATTAAAATACTGCCCCTATACTCTGTTTCTTATAGGCTTTAGCAAGGAGATATATGCTTACTTTTTGTGTTATAAAAGGATCCTGCAGTCTTTGATCTCATTCTACTCCATAGAAACAGCCGTGCAACAAATTAAACCATGTTGATCTGCTCAACACATTTACTCCGAATGATGTTCACATTAATACAAATTGCTGAAAACCACTCAGTGAAAAAGAAACAAGGTATTTTTTGCAGTGGAACAAGCAGCCACCAGCACCACAAGCACACGCGCACACACACAAACACACACTTATAGCTTATATATATACTAACTCCACAGTCGCATAACGGTTTGAAAAACTGCAACCTCAGAGATCAGTGAAATTTGTTTTCTGAGACTTGAATTCATGTGAGTGACACTCATAGTAAATACATTCCACGGACTGATGTAAATATGTTGACTGCATGTACTTTGACTGCCATTTAAACTCTGACCACTCTTCTGTGAACAAGATTTCATCTGAACTAAAATAATGGCTACTTATGTAAATTACTTTTAATAAAGTCTGGAATAAAATGAAAATACTTAAACCTAACAAAGCACCCAGTATTGATGGAACAAAATCTGAAATACAGACGTTATTTTCTTTAAATATTATTCATTTCTTTCATAAGACTCAAATAGAAATTAAAAAAAAAAAAGAAATAATCCTTCCTTCATGGAATTACTCCCTAATTCGTACTATAGGTAAAGGGCGCAAGAACCCCCAATTACATTCCTCTTATAGACCTATTTCACTCTTAAACAATGATTATAAAATCTTTATATCCATTTTCACTGATCAATTGAAACTACAGTTAAGAACCACAAAATAAAGAACCACAAAATAAAAAAAGTACAGTTAACCCAAATAATTAATACAGACTAAACTGGCTTTTTGTTCATCATAGGCAAACATATGATACTATTAAAAGAATATTAACCCTTGTAGACACCTTAAACAATAAGAAAGATGAAACCCTTTTCGTTAATTTGGTCAAAGAGAAAGCCTTTTATTCCATACATTTTAATTCTTTATTTAAAACTCTAGAATTAATTGATTTTCTGAAATAATTTATCTCTTAGTAAGTATATGCAAAATTAGTAAAGCATACATCAAGCTATAACTTTTTCTTCTGAGTTTATTCTCTTGGCTAGAGGAACTAGGCAGTACTACCCTTTTGCTCCTATTTTATTTGCTCTAGCAATTGAAATGTTGTCAATCATAAAGCAATCCAATTGTAAAATAAGGGGTATAGAAAACTCTATGAATTATAATTCTAAGATTATGATATTTGATGATGAAATAATACTAACTTGGTAAAATTTATAAGAAACACTACAAGAACTAGATCTCATCATCAAACAATTCCAAAATTACTCAGGCTTGTATTTTAACAATACAAAATCAAAATATTTATTTATAAACACGAGACGAAACTACATACAAACAAAAATAACACTATTGGCAAAGAGTCTTTATCCATAACATATTTAGGAATCACTATAATGAAAAATGAGAAGAAGCAAGAATTCTAAATTAAAAGAAAATTATTATAAACTAAGAAACTATCAGAAATCCAATTCACAGATGAAATAAAATGATAATATCCTTTGAGGATAAATTACAACTAATAAAAATAGTTCTCTTCCAAAAATACTGTATCTGGTCCAGGCTGTAGTTTTCCATCCAGATAAGACAGGCAAGGGAAATTAACAAGTATTAAAATGTCTGTGGTTTCCAAAGAAAACCAGGCTAGCCCTTCAATATCACACCAAATCTTGGGATTCAGGAGGTATAATTACTCAGACTTGGATACATATATCAAAACAGTAACCTTCAAAACTGTATTCAATCGGATGGACCCCAATTATAATTCAAAATGGAAGAAATTACATTTCACACTGTTTAGTGCAAAAATGAAAACTGATAATACCAGTACCATCAACATAAGTAACTCCTACTGGTATTATTTATACAACTACAATCAATTTAGCATTTTTCTCCTACACAATCTAATTATATAAATTGCATTCTATAAAAAATTTAGAAATACAATACTGGGTAACATAGATCTAAAACTCTGGTTTGAGACAATCATTCCATTTAAAATAATGAAGGACTTTTTTGACAAAACAGAACATTGATAATTGGGAATCTTACAATTTTATATGTTGGCAACATTGCTTCAGTAATTTAAACATTAAAGAGATACAACATCTGATTTCTGAATATAACTTAGTCCCACAACGTTGGATTTATCTACAAAATATAAGAAAATATGCACAAGATAAATGTTTTGCACTTATACTTCCCCAGTACAAAGAAAGACCAACATTAATTCATCTCCTTTATGAAATCATATATAATGATCACAAAATGGAGAACACAGTCTCTAAGTTCTATAACATTTTTACTTCAAATACCAGTAAATTAAATGGCAGATTTTGGAATCATATCACATCAAGCTTTAGAACATCTTTAACCACAGAAAATAAATCTCAGTTATTAAAATCTATAAGAAATTCTTCTAGGACCCACTATCAATATATTTTCACTTGGAAGTGCTTGTGTAGGGCTTTTATAACTCCTAATAAAATAGCAAAATTTAACAAGAATAAGAATGTACATCTATAGAACTCTGCAATGTGGATTGGGAACATACATTTTATGATTTTCCTTCTATACACATTTTCTGCAACAATATAACAGATTTCTTGAAAGCCTTATGGTTTTATTCTTTTTCTTTAATAAAAGTACTGATTCTATTTGATATAGTAGAAAATCATAAAATGAATAATGAAAATGATTACTTATTATGGGCAATTCTAGCAGTAGCAAGAAAGAACATAGCAAAGAAATGGAAAAAGACATCACAAACCCAATTTAAAGAATTCTTGTCATCACCAAAGGAAACAGACAGTAAAGAGATTAGAATTAAGGGAAGTAGGATATATCCCAGAACTCTTATCAAGAATCCATGGAAAGAAGCTGTTACCATTAATTAGTTTATATCAGCATAACATCACCTCTACCAATTGAAAAGTTACAGGAATTGTCTTGCAATAACTTGTTCAAATTGTTTTCTTTGTAACAATGACATATTCAGGTAGAAACATCTATACAAACAAATTGTAACATGTTTTTTCAGGCATACTGTAAACATTGTAAATAGTTCTGAAGTTAATAATTGATTTATTCTTTTCATATTTATTATTTCTTTTCTTTAGAATTGTATTCATATTTGACCAATGAATGCACCATCACAATATTATACATGTAACATCTCTGTATACGTTTAATAAAATGATTGGAAATAAAACACCCACTCTGAAGAGCTAAACCTTCACCTCCATATTGACAACACCTGCTGGAGTGATAAGTTGTTGTTTGTCTTTTCGGCTTTTCCCGGTTAGGGGTCGCCACAGCGGAACTCCGGTCTGCTAATGATTGGCAGTAGATTTTTATGGTGCCGAGTTGCCAGCCCGACGCTCAACATTCAGGGAAGGCACACCCATTCACGCATGTCTTCTGAAGGCCACTCGACCACTGGGAGGACATGCAGACTCCAGACAGAAGGCACTCCAGCTGAGAATCGAACAGGAGAACCTCTTGCTGTGAGGCAACAATGCTACCGCTGTACCACCATGGCTTCCTCAGCCTAAAACAATCCCTGCTACTGAAATAGACATCCCTTACGCATTCAGCAAAGTATTTCCCTAGCAACCTTCAGAACCAGACTTGACCAACAGATGGAAAACTATAAATTCACTTGTAAGGTATGAAGGAACAGTCTGCTTATTAGGGAAAACTAACAAGCTTATAATAATTTTGACAAGCAAAGCTAAACTTATCAGCAATCAGCAGGCCATAAGCTTTGCATAACCTGTGAAAATATTCCTCTAAGTAGATGAATTTTCATATCATTATGCACCAGTGAAAAACTAAGCTGAAAATATACTAAGGAATACAATTTCTTTATGAAAATAACAAAAGCTTTTTTAATTAGATGTAAAAAATGGATTTTTTTCACTGCTCAAGCTGCCTCTGTATTATGTCTGATGCCTTTACTGCCTCTACAGTGCCTTTCAAGCAGAGTTCAGTTAATGGACAGTCCAATATAGCAAACATATCAAACCCAAAAAGTGGATCACATTAATGAAAAAATATTTTGAGATTTACTTGCTTACTGCTTGCTGCTTCTTGCTGTGGGATGGATTTGTTGTATTCTTAAGACACTCAGTCTTGCTGGCTGAATTCTGCTAAAATTCAAAGTCTGGTTATATTTGCATTCACAGTCTGTTACATACAGAAACTTGCAGAATATACACTGATGAGAGAATATACTTTGCAGCATCAACTTTAGAGAGCAGTAACAAATAACTTTTTATAATAAATCAAACGGAACCACGTTGCAGCTTAAAAGTACTGTTCCAACTTTACTTCTCATATAGTACAGATGATGTGAGAGATATAACATTTACCTTAGGACTTGTGTCCCTATCATACCTCTAACATAGCTGGATTTATACAGCTCTTTATATACACTTTTTAGTCATGCATAAACATATTTTTGAGGAAACACATTGTTCTGTATTCTTATTTTGGAGAATTGCTTATCCTGTAGAAACAATACTAAGCTTCCTTGTTTAACAATGTCTTGTAAGAGACCAGCTTTTCTGACAGTGTGAATATCCTGTAACAGTGTCCTGATGTCCATGTAGAAAAACATATTTTTGAGAAAGCACATTGTCAGAGATCAGCTTTTCTGACAGTGTGAACATCCTGTATTTTATTTGGATCTTTGTATAAAAAACATCTGTTCTTGTGTCATATCCTGTTTTTCCATGCAGAAAAACATGTCATTGTTCTTTAAAAGCAGATTTTGCATTTTTGTTCTTGCATACATCCTGTTTTGAGTCTGTAAGGGAAAATGTCCATTCTTTAAAAGCAGATTTTGTATTTTTGCTCTTGCATACATCCTGTTTTGAGTCTGTAAGGGAAGAATGTCCATTCAGCAGATTCCTTTTCCAAGCCATAGTCATTTAGTATGACTGCTGATCACATATTACTAAACTTTGTTTCTGCATTTAAGCAAGTCTTTTCTTTCAGCATATTTACAACATAATTAATTTCAGCATTATATTAATAAAATCTAACAATTCCCTCTGTTTTTAAACATACTCAAAACATTTTATATAGAAAACACAAGAAACAAACCTTTAGTTTGATACAACAAATCAAAATGCAATTTTACATAGTTAATACAATGATATTAAAGTATTACTACCAAAACTGAATGCATTTAACAACTTTTTCTTTTGCAGACCATTCTGTGAAAATATTTTATCAGTTATAAGCTGTGTCTGCTTTAGTTTAACTTGATCAATTTATTCTTTTGCAATCACAGAATTTAATTTATGACTTAGAACTGTTTCATTAACTCTTTGCAGCTGTTAAATTAACTATGAGACAATAACTATGTGCTACTGCAAGCATTTATACACTACTGAAAACACACACTTTCAATGTCATTTTAACCATCACATTGTGTTCATGTCTCTGAACTGCTACAATGTATTCTGTACAGTATGTATTTACACAGACTGTTTGCTATTTATGCATTTCAATTTACTAGGTATACTGGACCCACTTTTTATTAAATATGGTTATTTATTACTAGACATTAATCTCATTTGTACTGAATTCTTCTGCATTTGTACATACAAAGACTATAAAGTACATTTAGTCTAATCTTACAAATTTAATAACATTAATATTGAGCAAAATCTTGGAAAATGTTTGTCTCTCTAGAAATATCTAGTGGAACTGATACCAAATCCATATGTCCTGTTATTTTAAACTACATACTTAACAATTATAAACATTGATGCTTTTTTATACCAACATTGTTTTGCCAAAAACATATTAAAAATAGTGACCATTCTTGCTATTAGAAACATTTATGCATTTTTCATATCTTTATTCTCTCTTGTATAGCTGTAATCAATTTTAAATCATCTCTTGTTTTTTTAAACCATCTCTTGTATAGCTTTACAATTTAACAGGTTGTAAATACAATTTCATTCTAAACAATACAATAATAACCATTATGGTAGCTATTAACAACTTGTAAAATATCTTACCCTGTCAGGTTTAATCCAGTTTACCAGTATGTCTAATGCACTAATACCTGTTTTTTTTTTTTCATAAAAGAGTATTGTCAAGAAGGAATGATATATTTCTTCCTGTAGCTTTATTTTAGACCTTTATTATTTATTTTTTTGTAGCTTTATTTCAGACCCTTGTTGTTTATTTTTTCTGTAGCTTTATTTCAGACCCTTGTTGTTTATTTTTACTGTAGCTTTATTTCAGACCCTTGTTGTTTATTTTTTCTGTAGCTATATTTCAGACCCTTGTTGTTTATTTTTTCTGTAACTTTATTTCAGACCCTTGTTGTTTATTTTTTCTGTAGCTTTATTTCAGACCCTTGTGCAGTACTGCTTATACAGTCAGTGTAAAACTGAGAAAGTGCCCCTCCCTCCTTATACAGTCAGTGTAAAACTGAGAAAGTACCCCTCCCCCTGTAGTACTTCAGCACTGTTTTCCTGCCCTATGCTGTGAGAATAGAATGTATGTCAGCCTAACACTATGGTTATACATTTATTTTAGTAGGTTACTAAATAAAGCTTTCACTGTATATTACCTCTAGTAGGTATTTACACCCTCCTGCACAATTGATTTGAACTGTATGTATACTATAGCCCATTTTCTGGCTGTACTTGATGCAACTGAGTTTTTTCTTCTCTTTTAACATTTACTTGCAAACAGATTATCAGTGACATCTATGCACAATTGTGACATTTTATTGCAATTACCAAATAGTGTTGCCTGTAAATATTTTAACAATTATATTTTAATAACAATGATGCTTTAGAAAAACTCAAGCTACTTGTCTGGCAGTCAGTCTTGTTGTTTATCTTATCTTTTCAACATTTCCTGTAACTATTCATTCAGTCTAGGAAGGTCTGAGCTCACATTTCATACTCTATAAACTGTAATTAATTCTTTTGGCATTTTTCCTTTAATGTGATTGTGATTTGCATAACTATGCATTTATACAACATAAATAGACATTATTTTACAATTACCTTACATGGATTTCAGTATTTTTTATTTATTTATCTATTGAACTGTCCTGCCATTAATTTTACAAAAACTGTTTGAATAATACCATCTGTGATTTTCTTTTTAAAATTCAGAACTTTAACTGTTTGGTGTTACTATATAATTATAAACAAATTGTAAAAAACAAAATTGATATTAGTTCAACCAACACATTTATATTTATATGATTTATATTTGCTGTTGTCTGCCTGTTATTCTTGTGTATTGTAACAGATGTACTCTAGATGAAAAGAACACACATGCATGTCTGTCTTGTATATGTATATCTTTATACAAGCATGTCATGTCTTGTGACTTTAAATTTTTACTCATCTATTTTTATTTAATTTATACACTAGAACAGTTTTGTTTACCTTTTGACTATGCTAAGAATGGCAGTCATATGCTTTACTTACTGTAGTACTGATAGATGTCTTGCTTTAACTGAATGAAAGTAAAACATTTAAGAATGATTTGTCCAGACATCAGATCCTACCATCCTACCATGTATGTTTAACCATTTTCAAAACATAAACATATTATAAAATATATTTCTTTTGCACAGATTAACTGTGTATGCAGGAAATTTTTAGTCTTTGTCAGTTCAGCTAATTTATTTCCTTTATCCTGCAACTTCTGTTGAATTTCCTGTGATGTTGCATGGTCTTTCTGACATTCTTTAGTAAGCTGTTCTGCTGAATTTGAAACTCCTATGCACTTTTGAAAAGATGTATGCATAACTTGTCTAAGCTTCCTGAACTCATTGTGTCTGTCTTTTAGAAGTTTACTACATTCCTTTGTAACAAAATGTACTAGGGGTTCTATCAGTAACTGATTTGACTCACATGTGGTGACAGGACATAACTGTTCAACATCAGAATGTAATGGAAACACTTTACCCTTAGTTAATTCTTCAGATCTGTCTTTACAGTCTGTTTTTTTTCGCAATATGATGCAATATTTTTTTATGACATAATACACAAAATGCAGTTTTTGTTGAATCACACAATAAACATTTGTCATATTTCACATGATTTTCTTTGAGATACCAGTCAAATATTGTAATACATTTGCATAATGCCTTACTATCAACCTGCCCTAATAAGGTTTTACATTTACTAATGTGCTGTGTATACCAACATTGCAATTTACTAACGTTTAGTTTACTCCTGCATGAATTATAAATAATATTCATACTATCTAGTAATATACAACCTGTCTAGGAATACAGAAACTATATATGAATATACAAACTGTCTTAAGAATATAAAAACTCTCTTAAGAATATATAAACTGTTTTAACATCATCCACACTAAATATGTGACACAGAAAAAAGTCTTACCAGTTAGCAAGAAAACAGGTGATCAGGCTGCTATTGCAGATGGCTGGAAATTTTTCAAAGTCACTTGAGAAGCTGGGAAAGCACAACAGGCAGTGGACTGATGGGCTAGTGGATATCCCCTTTTCTTGAAGAATTTATGGCACTAATTTCTTGAACTAGTCTCAAAAACTTTACTACTGCAAGCTGCATAAACTGGAATACTTCTGTTTAGGATTTACACAAATGTTAGTTACTGCAATTTGACTGAAGTGACCCTCTGCAGGGCTTACCATCACTCCTCCTGTGGTTGAATGCAGATTGTAGGTTCAAATGCAGGCTAGCTTGCCATTGAAAAATTATACGGAGCTAGTCACTCAGCTGCCTCGCCATTGAAAAAATATTTTGAGATTTACTTGCTTACTGCTTGCTGCTTCTTGCTGTGGGATGGATTTGCAGTATTCTTAAGACACTCAGTCTTGCTGGCTGAATTCTGCTAAAATTCAAAGTCTGGTTATATTTGCATTCACAGTCTGTTGCATACAGAAACTTGCAGAATATACACTGATGAGAGAATATACTTTGCAGCATCAACTTTAGAGAGCAGTAACAAATAACTTTTTATAATAAATCAAACAGAACCACGTTGCAGCTTAAAAGTACTGTTCCAACTTTACTTCTCATATAATACAGATGATGTGAGAGATATAACATTTACCTTAGGACTTGTGTCCCTATCATACCTCTAACATAGCTGGATTTATACAGCTCTTTATATACACTTTTTAGTCATGCATAAACATATTTTTGAGGAAACACATTGTTCTGTATTCTTATTTTGGAGAATTGCTTATCCTGTAGAAACAATACTAAGCTTCCTTGTTTAACAATGTCTTGTAAGAGACCAGCTTTTCTGACAGTGTGAATATCCTGTAACAGTGTCCTGATGTCCATGTAGAAAAACATATTTTTGAGAAAGCACATTGTCAGAGATCAGCTTTTCTGACAGTGTGAACATCCTGTATTTTATTTGGATCTTTGTATAAAAAACATCTGTTCTTGTGTCATATCCTGTTTTTCCATGCAGAAAAACATGTCATTGTTCTTTAAAAGCAGATTTTGCATTTTTGTTCTTGCATACATCCTGTTTTGTGTCTGTAAGGGAAAAATGTCCATTCTTTAAAAGCAGATTTTGTATTTTTGCTCTTGCATACATCCTGTTTGAGTCTGTAAGGGAAGAATGTCCATTCAGCAGATTCCTTTTCCAAGCCATGGTCATTTAGTATGACTGCTGATCACATATTACTAAACTTTATTTCTGCATTTAAGCAAGCCTTTTCTTTCAGCATATTTACAACATAATTAATTTCAGCATTATATTAATAAAATCTAACAATTAAGGTAGCTTTACTCATTGCCAGAAGTCTCAACAACAAATTGCATAATCTTGAGACTGTCCTGCATTTGGAGCACATCCATATTTGTGTAATTACTGAGACACAACTTCAAAGTAAAGAAATATTACCTTCTACACCTGGGATTTGTGCCTAGCATGCCTTCAAACTCAGCAGCAACAGTGGTGGCATCTCCATATTTGCTAGGGAACATATCAGCTCCAGTCAGATTCTCAAAAACCCAGAAGAGGTACTCCTACAACTTCAGATCACCCTGAACAGGACAGACTATCAACTTCTGTTACTGGACACCCTCCATGTCTACTGACAATCATGTAAGATTCTTAAATGCACTTGTTTAACTCTCTATAAACAATAACTTCACTATATTAGAAGACTTCAACTACTCCTCAGTAAACTGGAGCACCAGTACCACTAATATAGGGTATGCCCAAAAGTTCTTAGATATAATAACACTTCCTGGACCAGATAGTTAACAAACCCACTAGAGGACATAATATTCTCAATCTGGACCTTAGAAGTATAGCCAATTCATGAAATATTATCATGGCATCTTATTTCCTGAATAGGATGGACAAGATGGACCATAAACCAGTGACTTTCACTAGAAAAATCTCTCAAGCCCCTGCATCTAGTTTTCAAAATGTAAGGCTTACTTACCTCATCAAATTCTATGGCAAGATATCAAAAGGTACTTATGGCTGTCTCAGCTCCAATGGTTACACACCAGGTAGCTTCACAGAGGAGTTCTATGCCCATTGAGATAGATGCATAGAGCTGGCTGTCTCAAGAAGAGTATAGTATTATGGGAAATTCAACAATAAACCTCCTTGGTGGTCTTCCAACATAAATAAACTGTAAAATAAAAGAAAAAGCTTTAAATTATACAGCAGAGCCAAAACCCATCATACCAAAAACAGAATCAGAAATATTAACAAAAATGCGAAAAATACTATTGGGTCTACTTAAGCAGATTATGAACACAGGGTAGCATCTTACACTAGGGAGAATTATAAATCTTTCCTCGCATGTTAGGAAACTAGAGGATAACTCCCTACATTACTCTCAACTTATTCAAAATGGCACTACCTATTTGGTTCCAGTAGACACTGCCAATATATCAACAAATTCATTGTTAATTTTACCCTGGAGACTTCTTTCTAAAGTTGTCATATACCTGAATCTCTTAAACCCCTTGTTATCACAAAGGATCATGTACTGAAGGTGCTTTCTAAGACCAAAAATACATCTTCCATTAGGCTTGAACTGGTTGTTTAAGAAACAGCATTAAGCATACCCTGGCAGAATCTTAATCTAACTTTAGCTACAAGTTTTATCTCTGACTGTTGGCATGGCACTGTTGTTATCACTCCACAAAGGAGGATCTACCACCAGCCCTGGGAATTATAGACTCATCAGCCTGATCTCATCTGCAAACCATGGAACCTCTTAAAACTGACCTTATAAACTATACTGTCACATTTGGTAGACAACTCTTCTACTTAGCAAACAGCAAAGACAATATCCAGCTACAAAATGAAAATAAAAGCAGACCATAATAATGGGTTGGTAATTCCCTCTCTTCTGATTATCATGTAACAATAGTGGTCAGAAAATCTCTCTACTTATGGCAGCAAATTGCCAAGATAATATCATCCAGATCTGAAGTGGTCATTGTTCCCTTATATTCAGCACTGATTGTCGCTCGTTCGATCAGGATAAAACAAATGAACAACTGTGGGTTTGGTTCAAGCAGCTTTATTATATACAAACACATCAGAATTGAGGCTTAGTAACTTAAACTTAAATAAATTTATAAACAAATTGACTACTGAACTCATACATGTTAACACTCTGGCTGTTCTCTCAAAATGGCACTGCTGCCTGCACGTGCTCTCTATTTAAATGCACGTGCCCTCAATTTGAAATGCTTCTTATAGTTACAACACACGCTCTGTTCTACATTGATCATGCCAATTATTGAGTACAGCACCCCCTGCAGGATGCAAACCACTAATCATATCAAGCAACTAAAGAGATCTCAGAGGTTCCTCACTAAAAAGGTTAGAGGCTTAAAGACTCTGAGCTATAAAGAGATACTGGAAGCACTTATAGGTTCATAGGTAAATACCAGAAAATCAGTCTGGAGACTATTACATACCTATCCAATAACCAGATAGTGACTAAAGGTAAAAATAAAACCCAGTACCTTATATCTGTAAGGTAAGTAGCTTAACTATTATGCCAACAGCCAACCCCTGGCAACCTGCAACCCTTTTATTTAGCATCTCTCGTATGCTTGAAGGCAGACCTAAATTTCATCTACCATGGCAGCAGAGACCCAATTGTCCTGGATCTCTTGTACTTTCACAAGTTTAATAACTCCACAAACACCAGAAGCAGATAAAACACAGTGGAGAGACAGATGCACCATGTAGTGCCTTGCCACCTCTGGAACAAACTGCTCCTGTGGATTAAGCAGTGTGAAATGCCATCATACTTCTTAATGGGAGATCCTAGATGGTTTAACAGGTACCCACAAATTCAGCCTAGGCTTGACTGGCCAAGGCCTCCTAGAGAAGAGGGTGGGTAATGGCTAAGCACAAATCTTCATGAGAGTCTATTGCCCTGAAATTCCTATGAATCTTATGAGATGTTTGTTGGCAAATTATTTGCATTGCAGCTTTTTGCATGTTGCAGCTGTTTCTTGCCATATTACTTACTCCATAACAGAGGCATGCAATGTTTTATTTCCAAAGTACAAGTTCCCAGTAATCATTCAGTGGCATCAGCAGAACAGACAAAAGGAATGAGTTGAAGTCATAAGAGACTAGTTGCCTCATTCTGGACGGACAAAATCAAATCTATAAATGCAGAGTTACCCACAAGTGATGTACAAGAGAATTAATTGTCTGTCAGCATAAATATTTCAATAGTTTTCTCAGTTACCACAAGGTCATGTGCATAGCAGAGTGTGTACATCCTTTAGCTTCCACATGTGCCACAAGGACAGACATGCATCAGAAATTGTGTACATCCCTTAGCTGCCACAGATACCACAAAGGCATGCACATCAGAGATTGTGTACACCTCCTAGCTGCCACAGATGCCACAAGAACATGCACATTATAGACTATATGCTCCCTTAGCTGCCACAGATGCCACAAGGTCATGTGCATCAGAGAGTGTGTACAACCCATAGCTGTCACAGATATCACAAAGACATGTACATCAGAGACTGTGTACATCTCCTTCCTGCCAGAGATGCCCCAAGGACATGTGCATCAGAGATTGTTTACATGCCATGACTGCCTCAAATGTCACAAGGGTATGTGCACCAGATAATGTGTACATCCCCTAGCATCATAAAAATACCACAAGGACATGTATGTGTATACCCCCTGCTTGTTATCACTGCAAACTGATAGTAACAATATAGAAGTAGGCAAGAATAGACACTGCATGCCTTTTCACAGGATGGTGGTGATGGTCCCCAGTTGTACCACCCTACTTATATCATTAGGGTTAATCAGACATGCGGTACTAACAGATAAAGCCTGCAGAAGTATTTATTGATAATCAGGAAGTGGTGATTAAGGCTAAGAAATTAATTCTGCTTGAACTGTAATAAGGAAAAAGTTAACAGCCATTAAAGTACAGGATTTGGCTCATAGGAGTTTTTTCGCATTTTGTGGTACTAATAATTTACACACATCATGCTGCTGATGTACAGTTTTGTGATCTCATAAGTACGAAAGTTGTATAGTTTATATAGTTATATAGCTGGTACATTTTTTAATTTTTTGTTTAATGTTCCAATACATGAATATACGTCTTTTCATGGTAAGTACCACAGTAAAGGCAGCTATCATACTCCTTTAATGCAAGCACTATGTCAGTGCTGCAAGGGAAACTACTGCAGAACTTACATATTATAGAAACACTACTGCAGAACTTACATATTATAGAAACACTACTGCAGAACTTACATATTATAGAAACACTACTGCAGAACTTACATATTATAGAAACACTACTGCTGAACTTACATATTATATAAACACTACTGCAGAACTTACATATTATAGAAACACTACTGCAGAACTTACATATTATATAAACACTACTGATGAACTTACATATTATATAAACACTACTGCAGAACTTACATATTATATAAACACTACTGCAGAACTTACATATTATATAAACACTACTGCAGAACTTACATATTATATAAACACTACTGCAGAACTTACATATTATAGAAACACTACTGCAGAACTTACATATTATATAAACACTACTGCAGAACTTACATATTATAGAAACACTACTGCTGAACTTACATATTATATAAACACTACTGCAGAACTTACATATTATATAAACACTACTGCAGAACTTACATATTATATAAACACTACTGCAGAACTTACATATTATAGAAACACTACTGCAGAACTTACATATTATATAAACACTGCTGCAGAACTTACATATTATATAAACACTACTGCTGAACTTACATATTATATAAACACTACTGCAGAACTTACATATTATAGAAACACTACTGCTGAACTTACATATTATATAAACACTACTGCAGAACTTACATATTATAGAAACACTACTGCTGAACTTACATATTATATAAACACTACTGCAGAACTTACATATTATAGAAACACTACTGCTGAACTTACATTTTATATAAACACTGCTGCAGAACTTACATATTATATAAACACTACTGCTGAACTTACATATTATATAAACACTACTGCAGAACTTACATATTATATAAACACTACTGCAGAACTTACATATTATATAAACACTACTGCTGAATTTACATATTATATAAACACTACTGCAGAACTTACATATTATAGAAACACTACTGCTGAACTTACATATTATATAAACACTACTGCAGAACTTATATATTATAGAAACACTACTGCTGAACTTACATATTATATAAACACTACTGCAGAACTTACATATTATATAAACACTACTGCAGAACTTACATATTATAGAAACATTACTGCAGAACTTACATATTATAGAAACACTACTGCAGAACTTACATATTATATAAACACTACTGCAGAACTTACATATTATAGAAACACTACTGCAGAACTTACATATTATAGAAACACTACTGCAGAACTTACATATTATATAAACACTACTGCAGAACTTACATATTATATAAACACTACTGCAGAACTTACATATTATAGAAACACTACTGCAGAACTTACATATTATAGAAACACTACTGCTGAACTTACATATTATATAAACACTACTGCTGAACTTACATATTATATAAACACTACTGCAGAACTTACATATTATAGAAACACTACTGCAGAACTTACATATTATATAAACACTACTGATGAACTTACATATTATATAAACACTACTGCAGAACTTACATATTATATAAACACTACTGCAGAACTTACATATTATATAAACACTACTGCAGAACTTACATATTATATAAACACTACTGCAGAACTTACATATTATAGAAACACTACTGCAGAACTTACATATTATATAAACACTACTGCAGAACTTACATATTATAGAAACACTACTGCAGAACTTACATATTATATAAACACTACTGCAGAACTTACATATTATAGAAACACTACTGCAGAACTTACATATTATAGAAACACTACTGCAGAACTTACATATTATATAAACACTGCTGCAGAACTTACATATTATATAAACACTACTGCTGAACTTACATATTATATAAACACTACTGCAGAACTTACATATTATAGAAACACTACTGCTGAACTTACATATTATAGAAACACTACTGCAGAACTTACATATTATAGAAACACTACTGCTGAACTTACATTTTAAATAAACACTACTGCAGAACATACATATTATATAAACACTACTGCAGAACTTACATATTATAGAAACACTACTGCAGAACTTACATATTATATAAACACTGCTGCAGAACTTACATATTATATAAACACTACTGCAGAACTTACATATTATATAAACACTACTGCAGAACTTACATATTATATAAACACTACTGCTGAATTTACATATTATAGAAACACTACTGCAGAACTTACATATTATATAAACACTACTGCAGAACTTACATATTATAGAAACACTACTGCAGAACTTACATATTATATAAACACTACTGCTGAACTTACATATTATATAAACACTACTGCAGAACTTACATATTATATAAACACTACTGCAGAACTTACATATTATAGACACACTACTGCAGAACTTACATATTATACCATGATCCCCCCAAAACGTGCACGCTGATTGGCCAGCGTGCCCGTTGTAAATCGAGTTATACTAATGGAAAAGGTCCGTCGCCGGACTTTTTCCATTAGTATAACTCGTTTTAAACACTGTCTTAAGCTATGTTAAATGGGTTTAACATGGCGAGACAGCTTTAAAATAAGCAACGGAGATCTCCATTGCTTATTTTAAAGCTGTCTCGCTATGTTAAACCCATTTAACATAGCGAGAATGTTAAAAAGCAACGGAGAAAGCAAGATCTCCGTTGCTTTTTAGTGTCTCGCTATGTTAAATGAGTTTAACATAGCGAGACAGTTTTAAAATAAGCAACGGAGATGTCCGTTGCTTATTTTAAACTGTCTCGCATGTTAAACTCATTTAACATAGCGAACTAAAAAAAGCAACGTAGATCTTGCTCTCCATTGCTTTGCCCACAGCTCTGATGTACTGCGAGGCGCGCAGTACATCAGAACTGCCGGATGCCAGACATCTGCGGAAGGGCAGTAAACAGGCATTATACTATGCCAATATTTAATAAAAGTAATAGTTACTTTTCTTAAATAATGTCATGGTATAATAGCAATAACCCACTTCTGGGTGTGGGTAATGCTAAATTTACCCACGGTTGGCTTTGTTTGGTCCCGAGGGCGAACGCCAACCGTGGGTAAATTTAGCATTACCCACACCCAGGCGTGGGTTATTGCTATATTATATAAACACTACTGCAGAACGTACATATTATATAAACACTACTGCAGAACGTACATATTATAGAAACACTACTGCAGAACTTACATATTATAGAAACACTACTGCAGAACTTACATATTATAGAAACACTACTGCAGAACTTACATATTATAGAAACACTACTGCAGAACTTACATATTATATAAACACTACTGCAGAACTTACATATTATAGAAACACTACTGCTGAACTTACATATTATATAAACAGCCCTCACACCACTCAGGGCTCCACTATGTAGCTGCAGCTAGATCTGGATTCTGTGCAATAGAGACCATTTTAGGAGTGCACTGGACTTCTTTTGTTCTATGTTACCTTCATTCATCCATTTATTCATTTTCTGATACCTACTATACCCAACTGAGGGCTGCAGGAGAACCAAAAGGGTGTAAGGCAAAGAGCCAGACGTGAAAGGGATGTCAGCCCATTGTATGTCACACGCATTCATATGTACATTTGTACAAAAAGACATAAATAGACTTGCACATCTACTGTGATATGGGTGACCAGTTCATTATGTCACATAGCAACAATAGGTATTGTACCTTTATGTATCCATTATGGACTACAGGCAAGATTCACAGTGAGGCTTCCTGGATGAATAGATGAGTATTCACCTGACTAATTATGTCAGTGTTTGTTCATGCAATGTCCCAAATGATGTGCATTGTACTGCATATTATGTTATCAGGACCACTCATTTACTGTGGTTATTTGTAGTTTCTATTTGTCCGTGAGGGAGAGTGCTACTTTGGAATCAAAGTTCTTCTTAGAGTACACAGTGTGGATGATTGCTACAGTACATTAACTTTCTTTCTATATGATGACACAAAAGTTTCAAGTTTTTGAATAAATATCATTAACCTATTGTTAACAGCTTATAGGATTAAAAAAATCAAGTTCCAACAACTATTTCATGTACTAAGTTACATACCTGTTGGATTAAAAGTAATTGTTGGTTTACTGAATCTTGGTTACACTCCCTAATGTCCTGCCCCATTAACAACTTATGCTTGTGTTTCTTTTGTCAACTTTGCAAGCACTGGCCTATGTCACAGCTGTAGGTGGTGAAATATGAGGAGCTGACTACAATGGCATGAGCTTCGTTAACGCTAATTAACTCGTTAATTTGAATGCTCTTTTCTGTCCACTTGTCTTGTCACAGCCTGTCTGTGCCTAGTGCTTGTTCATTCTCAATGTCTTTTTCTTCCTGCCTGCCTTGCCAAGGCTTGTTTTTTGCTCCACATCACTATGTGTGGAGTGACGTCCAAACAATGCCTGCCCCTAGAGGAACAAAGACAACACGCCACACACAGGTAATGCTCTTACACAACATAATAGCAAAGAAGGAAGTACTGTCAGTGGGACGAAGAGAATAGAGTAAATAAACAGGAAGAGATTCAAAAAAGGCACAAAGTTATACAATGGCATGGGAGTAGTGCAGACTGAATGGCAAGATAAATTTAGAGCACTGAAAAAGGTGACAATTGTTATGATTGTTATAATTTACTACTGTTGCACAACACACACACACAGCCCTATTCACATAAACAGACTGCAGCACATGTGCATATAACCATCCATACGGGGCCTTAGGACTGCTCTGATTAAAAACTTGTGAATCTGATCTGAGCAGCTCTTATATATTCCTGATTACAGTGGTACAATGTGGGCAGACAAGGAGTAACCACGTACCTTATGTCCACAGCTGACTGGCTAGCCTCTCTCTGGCTGAATAGAATGACACTAGTGAATCTGTGTGGATCCATTGCTACATGAATGAAACATGCATTACTCAACTGTAAAATGAAATGCAGAATACATGGAATGATCTAAGAAGTACAAATCTCTAGACAGAAATGAACTGCACAACTACAAATTGAACTGCAGACAGAGCAATAGTCCAAATATAAATGAATTCCCCAGCGAGTGATGTCCTCCATCATGTGCAGTTTAGACACAGCAGTTACACTTGC
>NC_056748.1:149972677-149985177 GCF_019279795.1 Protopterus annectens | reverse complement strand
AGAAGATCCACACAGCATAGTGGACACAATTGTAGTGGTGACTTTAACTACCCTAACATAAACTGGAGCTCAGGTAATTACACAAATCAGTATGAGGCAAGCTTTTTTGATAAGTTTAAGTTGCATCAGTTGGCACAAGTGGTTCAGGAACCTACAAGAGGTGACCATCTCCTGGATGCAGTGCTGGTTAAAAATATACAAAAGATTAATACGTTAGTGAATATGCATCCCCTGGGTTCCTATGATCATGATTCCACTCATTTCAATCTAGCAAAGTTTAAGCAAACATATGAGACATAACTTAAGTCTGAAATGAGTAAGCTTAAGAATATCAGTGTGATAAATGACCAACATACTTTTTCAGGGATGAGGATGGCAGATTGACCTAAGTAAACCTTATGACAGCTTTGAACATCTTCAAACACCTGTGGAATGTATTTTGATAGAATTACAAAGGTCAGATTCATGAATAGAACAACTGAAACACTTTTTGGGATAAATAAATTAGAAAATTGTCTGTCCAAAGGAAAAGAACTTATACAATTTATAAGCAGTATCAAAACACATACTATAAGAATAAACTAAAAAGTATTACAAGAGATTTCAAGAGAGCATTGTTTGAAAAAGAAAGCAGAAACGTTTAAAGGAAAATGTCTTTTGCACACGATAATAAGTTTTTTTTTCAAGAATGTTAATCCTCAGAAAAAGCTGCAGATACCTTAGGACCTATGACTATGAATAGTATTCCAGTTGCCCCTTCTGTGATTGCTGATATATTTAATATGTTCCAGTCAAATATTGGAAAAGCTCATGGGACATTGACCAAACATGTCCTCCAGTCTGAGTTAGGAAACTGTCCCCATACCATGGGACAGAATATTAAGGAATCCATAAAAAAAGAAAAGAAATAAAAATACCTGATCTATGGGCTCTGATGGTATATTGAGACTATTAATTAGTAAAATTATAGATATTTTAGTTCCCCATTAACAATAAGTTACTAATCAGAGAACTTGTACTCAAGGAGTGGAAAGAATGGCCCAAGTCCCATGTGGTACCTATTTATAAGGGAGGTGAGAGACACAGTGTTACTAGTTACCATCCTATTTGTTTCACCTCAATAACAGGTACGTGTTTGGGACACGCTTACTGTTATCCTCTATTAAAGGTAATAATGTTATCCTCTATTAAAGGTAATAATGTTATCCTCTATTAAAGGTAATAATGTTGGGTCTCATGCTGATGAAAGTCAAAGTGGGTTTATAAGAGGGCACTCAGCTTTGACGACTTAAGTAAAATTTTATGCTAGGATATCGGGTCTAATGGACCAAGGTAAAGCCCATGCTGTTGTAGATTTTGATGTGACAAAGGTTTCAACACAACCTCAGAGTAATTCATTGCAGCTTTAGAAGGACTGAGAGCTGGCTAACTGCCAGGGCACAATCAGTGGTAATAAAATGTCCTAGGTCATCTTAGAACAATATTACAGCCGGTGCTCCTCAGGGCCCTCTGTTGCACCCTGCGCTCTTTAATCTTTTATTTTCTGACTTTCAAATGTTGATTAAGTTCTAGCCAAGTATGCAAATGATTGCAAAATCAGTGCAAAAAATCAGGATGATCTAAGCACTTATATGCCTATATACAGCAATTAAAAACTTGGATGGAAGCCAAGAGACTGAACTTCACTACAAATAAATGTAAAATCAATTCATTGGTACAACTATGGATGTATATGTTAGCTTGGGATACATGAAGTTATCTAATTGTGGATACATAAAGAATCTAGGTACCACTATTGAGAAAGGACTACAGATCATATCAAGGATATTATTTTTTATTTATTTATTTACTGGAATTTGTTTACCGAGGTAATACACTGATCATAACAGACCATATGCAGGTATAGCTGGGCTAATATTAAACACGATAATGACAAGGGATAAATATATGACTGTCCTTTTTAAGTCAGTGTTTAGATCTGTAACTGAATACAGCTCTTTTTTTTTTTTTTGTAGCCTGTCCATGAGTCTCCTAGAAAGTGTACAATAGTTGTTTACAAAAATAAATAAATAAATGAATAAATGGCTGTAAAAAAAACACCTGGATTAGTACCAGAAACTGAAAAAAATTAAACATATATAGCATAGTATATAGTGATTTGAAAGGCAAGTTGCATCTAGCCTTTAGGGTTGTAGGTAACCCAATATTAAGAAATAAGCTTGGCTTTACTTTAGGTATGCAATATCACAAGGACAGAATAAGGGTCCCACTACTTAAACCAGCATCGAATAAAACAAAAAGAAGAGATTATCACTAAATGCCTAAATTATGGAATAAAGTATGTGTGAATTTAGGAGTGTGGAAACATTAACAGCCTTTAGTCTACATACTGATAAGCATATACCAGACAGGAAATATCTCTATTAAAGGAATCAGTATTTCTCTAGGGTCTTTTGCCCTAACTGTAGTGTAACTTATGAAACTTAGGATATTCACAGCATGGTGCGCTCAACGACCATCATTAAGAAAGGGAAATGGAGAGAGAATATGGCCATGATCTGATCCCTGGGGAATGCCTGATCTGAGAATTCCTGTTATGTGATAATTATAATTTGAAAGGATTAGTTGTATAAATGTTTGTGAACCATCACAGTATGCTAGGATAAAAGTCTATTGCTTTTAACTGTTGATTAGACCATCACAGTTTACTGTACAAAACTCTAGTTATATCAATGAATAGGTCGCCGTAAAACGACAGTTGCTCGCATTGATATTATTTACATAATGAACTGCATTTATAGTATGAAAGTCAAATAGATCATATTTATTAATATGATTAATTAACTGTTGATAAATTAACTTTCAAAAAAATGGTGTTTTGTATTGGTCTATAATCTTGTGGTCCATTTGGGTTGTGAGTTTTTTGGGTACTGGTATTATGTGTGTATGTTTGAATAGACTGGAAATGAAACCTACAGAAAGGGAAATGTTAATGATGTGATTTAGAGATCTACCTATAAGGGGTGAGGCTGCCATATTTAGATAAGAAGGATGTCATTTATTGATTTTGGAGGAGGTTCTCTTGTTCAGCTTGTTAAGGAGTTTGGGAACTGATTTACGGCACAGAGACTCAAAGTTAAATATCGGGATGCATTCAGCAAAAGTATTGTGGATAGGAAGTGAAGAAGAGATATTACTGTGATTACTGTATTATTATTATTATTATTGTTATTATCATTATTGTATTATTATTATTAATATTGTTATTATTATTATTATTATTATTATTATAATTTATTATTATATTTATTATTATTATATTATTATTTATTATTATTATATAATATTATATATTATTTATTATTATTATTATTATTATTATTATTATTATATTATTTATTAATATTTTTATATTGTTTATATTTTATTTATATATTTTTTATTATATATGTTTTATTTATATTGTTATTATTATTATTATTATTATTATTATTATTATTATTATTATTATTATTATTATTATTATTATTATTATTATTATTATTATAGATGTGGACTGGCAGTGCCGGATTTTGAAAGGAAGTATTATTGAATTTGTTGAGGATTAGGTAGCTGGTAAGGAAAAAGCAAATGCATTTGGTGCATCTCCTATGGTACCTTTTATGTACTTTATGACTTTCTAGAAAATACGAAAAGAAAAAAGCACAGATGTTGGGTTGTTTGTAAGATAAGCAGATTTAGCAGAGTTGGTGGTTATCCTGTTTTTTCCCTTAAACTCAAATATTTATTTTATAAGGTTGCATTTTTTTTTCAATTAAACCAAGCATTACCTTATTCTCTGTGTAGCATTTTATTCTGAAGTTAGCCAAGGAAACTTTTGGTCTTTTATTCTTCTTTGCCTAGTAGGGATGAGTAGGTCCTGTATATCAGAAAGAACATTTTCAGAGTAGGAATAGGCCATGTTAGAGCAGTTAGCATTCTAAACTGGGTAACACTGAATTTTCTCTAGGTGAAAGATTAGCATTGATTTCATATTTTCAGGGACAAAGTAACCAAGTACATAGCAAGAAGGAAAAGTCTATTGCCCTGAAATTCCTATGAATCTTATGAGATGTTTGTTGGCAAATTATTTGCATTGCAGCTTTTTGCATGTTGCAGCGTTACATTATAATGTATGTTTGCCATATTTTATCAAAGCAGTGTCCCAGTAAATATTTCCCAGCCATCAGCAGAGTTCAGCAAAAGTAATGAATCAAAGTCAAAGAGTAATATTAGAATGCCTTATTCAAGAGACAAAAAAAAGATATCAAAAAAGTGAGAAACAAAGACAGTGATGTACAAGAGAATTAATTGTCTAAATAATTGTTCATCAGAGCATAGCTTTCTCAGTTGCCACAAGGTCATGTGCATAGCAGAGTGTGTACATCAGAGTGTACATCACACAGCTTCCACAAGGACAGTTATGAGGGACTGGTCTCCTCAATTTAAAGGACTTGATGTGAGCTGTGGTCACTGATAGGAATGGGGTGATATGGTATATCTAAGGTTAACTGGAGTAAGGTCTGGTAAGTATAAGGTTGCCTCTTTTGCAAGTGAAGTCCAAGGGATTGAAGACACAATTTGCAAGTGAGGCCTAGGTATTTAAGTCTGTTTAACTGAGGCCAGTGTCATTAAAGTTGAAGTTGCCCAGAAGTATGACATTTCTAAGATGTGTGTTAGAATACACTTGTTGAATAGCATTTTTCAAGGACAGACAGTGAGGGGAGTGGGGGATGCATCGATTTCCTATGGAGATGTTAATTTGTGTGCCCCTAGTAAAATGTGTAACACTAGTGTTAGTAAAATTGTTACAAAAGGATGTTTTGGTGGAGTTTGGATATTTATGGATTTTGTTAATAGGAGGAGAGGACAATTCTATTTCTCTAATTCTTGTTCTATTGAGATATAATAGGTGATAGCAATTTACAATGTAGTTCCAGAGGTATAATGTGTCCTTCAGCAAAGTTTCTGGTATCACAAAGATTTCAGGTTTACTGGCATGTAATCAAGCCTCATGCTGGGACCTTTTGTTCAGACTATTGGTGTTGAGAAAGGTTCTTGTTCTGACAATATGTGTAATATGTGTAGTAACAGGATGATTGGTGTGATGAATAAATCTGGGAAAGTTTTAAGAGGGAGGTAGTTAGTAGTAGTATTTTTATTATTTTGATTACTGCAGGAAACAAGGCAAGGCTAAAAGATGTGCATGTGAATATGTAACAGTTAGTAAGGGAGGTAAGCCCTTTTAATGGCAATTTTGAAATTATAAAAAGCAGGTTGAAGTTTAAACACATTTCTTGGAAGACTCAGTGGTAACATGATTTAGGGAGGTGAATATGAAGAATTAAGATGGTCACAAAAAGGAAGACAGGAGTAAAGAAGGTGTATGTGGAGGAAAGGATGTTGGGAAAGAAAGGGCAGCCATTGTCCTTCTAGTTTGTCACATTTTTCGTAAGAGTAAGAGGACAGTTTAGCAAGGGATACAAATAGTTGTGTATATGATCATGTGATAAAGCTGTACTAGATGAGCGAAGCTCAGTGATGGAGTGAGAAATTGTATGACAATGGACAGATATGCTGTTGGCACATGGGATGAGCCAAAGTCAATGTGCTTTACATTCTTGTTCATTTTCCAGTCAAGATCATAGGATCACAGGAAGTTACTAGGCTATTGGCCATGAGGCCCTTACAAGCCTAGCCAAGAATTTAGCTCATGTTCCAAAAAGTCAGCACCCTATGCCATGGTTCAGCAGGGACACAGGTGGAATCCCAGGGGTGTATTTTTTGTTCCCTATTCAGTTATCCAGGCTGCACTTAAAAAGGTTTAAAGAGGTACTCTGCTTTACATGGAGAGGGAGTCTATTCCACAAAAGGGAGAGTCTCTGAGACACAAATCTGTCCCACTAACAAGTCCTATTGATGCCACAGACTAGGTTGAGGTCTCACGTGTGGCTTACTTGAGTGGAGCTTGACTTGCGAATATGCAGCAGTCCTATCAGGGTGGGGCCTGAGATTGTTTTGTAAGCCAGACAGAGGTCACTGCTGTGGAGTCTCTATTAGACTAAGTAGAGGGACAGGGCTTTTAGCCTAGCTGTGTAGCATAGATTTTTGAGGCCCTATATTCCCTGGGTGAGGAATCTCTGTGGTCTCTCCAGCTGATGCATGTGCTTTGTGAGGTACATGCCGAAAGGGGCAATGTATTCAATAATCGGTCTTAAAAGGGAAGAATACAGGGATGTTATGACCACCTTGTCCTTGCATGAGATACCCTTACTAATGAGGTGGGCCATGTAGAAGGCTTTCCATACAATGGAGGCAATATGGTGGTCAAAAGTCAGTTTGCTATCAAACTGGGTTCCCAAGTCCCTTATGACTGATTGCATACTTAGTGCCTTATTATCACTGAGATAATTTGTGACAACATCATTCTCCCCAAAAGAGATGATGATGCATTATTTTGGCATTCAGTCTGAGGCCATGTTTCTGGCAGCAGTCATTTGTTTAGGTGAGACCCTCTTGGAGGATATCCACATCACTAGGGGAATTGATGACAGCACCCAGCTTGTAGTCATCTGCAAACTTGGTTAGCCATAGTCCACTAGATTTGGCCTGCACTTCTGAGAAGTATATCCCAAACAGCAGAGGCCCCAAGACCGATTCCTGGGGTACACCACTTGTTATGGGTCTACTACTTGAGGTGACTTACCCTATTTTGACTAGGTGGATTCTATTAGTGAGCCAGTTTGCTACCCATATGGTAACATATGTATTGATACCAAGTTGATAAAGTTTATCTATTATACCTGAGTGTGGAATAGTATCGAAGGCCTTGGCCAGGTAAAGGTAGGTGGTGTGCACTGTCTTACCCTCGTCTATGGCCATGGTGACTGTCTCAAAGAAGTCAACCAAATTTAACAGGCATGACCTCCCCTTGACAAAATCAAACTGTGTGGGATCAAGTGTCTGGAGGTTGCCAATGTCCTTGATAATGAGGCCCATGATAATCCACTCCATGGCCTGGCAGATCAGGTTAGTTAAGCTGATGGGTTTATAATTTCCTGGATCAGTGGGTGCTCCACCTTTGTGCAAAGAAATGACAGTAGCTGTCCTGCACTTGGCTGGGATGAAGCCAGTACTCAGGCTTCGGTTGAATAGGGTGCCTAATGGTGCTGGAAGTTCCTAATGAGTTCATATAGGATGCAGCCTGGGATGTTATCGGATCCCATGGAGGCTGTATTTTTTGCCTATGAGAGGGCAGTGATGACTTGCTTCCTAGAGATAAGGGGAGGGGGGCAGGTACTGGGGATGTCCTGTTTTACGGATGGGGGGACAGAGGAGTGAAGTTTTCAATGACCCTGTCTTCCAGCAGGTTGGCTATATCTACAGGGTTTGTTCCTGTGGTGTCCTTGACCACCAGTTCTGAGCAGACCTGGTTGTTTCCCTTGAAATTGCAGACATATGTGAAGAAAGCCTTATGACTGTCTTTAGTGGGTGTGGCCAGTTTGAACTTGAAGTTTTCTTTGGAGGATTTCACTAGTGCACTTATTTGCTTGTTCAGGCTAAGGAGAGATTGCTTCCAATTAGACATCTGCTCCTTCTTGGTCCTGGACAGCAATTTTTTCCTTTTATTATAGAGTTTATTTATTGTAGATGTCCATCAGACAGGTTTACTCTTAATTGAGGAGGAGAATTGTGTCTTGTCTGGTATTCCTGATTCCATGAAGCTATATAAATGCTCATATAGTACTTTGGTGTAAGTTTGGACATATGTGCCAGTTTCTGTGGAGGAGGAGAGGGCTGTGAAGCTGTTTATACCTTCCCTCAGGAGGTTGTAATCAGCTTTGGAGAAGTTTTTTTTTTGTTTGACCCTAGCTAGCGGGGATCAGGGGAGATGGTGACTTCAAAAGTGACTGCTTTGTGGTCAGATCTTACCAGGGATGATGACAATATAGGGATGTTGCAGTGGTTACTCATGTTGGTTAATACCAAGTCCAAGATATTTTCACCTCTTGTGGGGGTATCAACCAACTGGTCCAAGGCATTTGCATTGACAAAATCAAGGACTCTTTGGGCATTTGTGTTTTGGCATGAGTATTTCTTCCAATCTATGGTTGGATAGTTAAAGTCGCTAAGGATCAGGGAAAAGGGTTTAATCTTGATAGATTAGAAGAGGTCCAGATAGGTGGAGTGGACATCTTGATTCTGAGTTGGAGGCCTGTAGCTAGTTATAATTTGAATAGGGGTCTGTCAGTTCTGGAGTATTTCCTGTGCATCATACTGTTTGACCACCCTAGACGTGTGTATGTCTTTTATATATATTGCAACTCCACCTCCTTTTGTTTTGCTGGCCATGGCATGGTGTCTGAATCTATGATAGGATGAGTAAGCTGGTATGGCTGGGGTGCTCTCCACAGCATTGAACCAGGTTTCTGTGACTGCACAAATATCAGCTTCGTCCAGGGTTAAGAATGCTTGCAATGAGTGCAGTTTCATGTTTAGACTGCTAGCGTTTAGCAGCAAGATCTTTAATTTACATTTTGATTAAATTTTCATGTTGGTAGTTTTGACCTCATGGCATTGCCTAAAAAAGGCACTATGGGCAAGGCAAGAGCTTTTGCCAGGAGCCTAAAGCCCAAGCGAGACAGGTGCAGGCCAATTGTGGAAAAGCATTGTGGCTTGTCAATCATGTCAGCCCAGGCTGTGCGGTATTGGATCCTCTTTGAATGACACCAGAAACTAAGCCAATTGTTAAAGTCAATCATTTTTCTGTTTGTATTGAGGCATCATTCTGGGTGATGGTAGAATGCTGCTTAAGGCTAGGGACATACCTGCCTGGGACACATACTCAGTAGGTACATACCTGCCCAGGGACACATACTCAGTAGGTACATACCTGCCCAGGGACACATACTCAGTAGGTACATACCTGCCTGGGACACATACTCAGTAGGTACATACCTGCCTGGGACACATACTCAGTAGGTACATACCTGCCCAGGGACACATACTCAGTAGGTACATACCTGCCCAGGGACACATACTCAGTAGGTACATACCTGCCTGGGACACATACTCAGTAGGTACATACCTGCCCGGGACACATACTCAGTAGGTACATACCTGCCTGGGACACATACTCAGTAGGTACATACCTGCCCAGGGACACATACTCAGTAGGTACATACCTGCCCGGGACACATACTCAGTAGGTACATACCTGCCTGGGACACATACTCAGTAGGGACATACCTGCCTGGGACACATACTCAGTGAGCTCGATCATGTCTCAATTCATATAGTCCAGGAAGGTACATACAAGTCATTCACTCCAGCATGGGCTATGATTGAGTCATAACAGTACCTGTTGAGAGACTTAAGTGCATTGGTGATATGGCGGTTCTGGCACCCGACAAACAACTAACCGTGACTTTCTCCTTATCCAGCCTTGTGAGTGGCACATCTGTGTGTGTCTCACAATGGAGTCTCCTATGACTAATATGTTGGGTTTATGTTTAGGCCTTAGTGGGTGTGAGACACAGGTGTGTGGACTGTGTGTGGTGTGGTGGGCAGTGGAGTTTGCATGCTTTTATGCATCAGAGGTCTCTCTTGCTTGGGTATGCTTTTGTTGAGGGCCTCCACATATATGTGGGGTGTGTGTTGTGTAGGTGTTGGTGGTGTTTGAGGTGTGGTGTTCATGTTGCCAACCTTCTCAGTGCCAGATATACTGGTTTGTGGGGGAGAGAGCAGTGACACTAGGTGCCTGATGTATTTCCATCTCTCACAAATTCTGTTCCTAGGTGCTAGTAGTAGAGAGTTGTCCATGTACATGAGGCAGTTGCTACACTGTCTCAGGATGCCCATGTTGACCATACTGGCAGGAGAAAATGCAGGAAATTGTCCATCCATATTTGTCAGAAACTGAAAGAGCTAAGAGGGTAAAGGGAGGAAGGCCTACGAGTAGTACTACTAGATGATAACACGAGTGCTACAAAGGGAAAACTTGTAGCTGGAATACCTCAAAAAGGGTTAGAAAGCATGCAGTTGAAGCTCTGAATGCCACAGACCTATATCTAGACTATGCTACTCACTTTTAAGGTTAAGAACTCAGTAAGAAAAAACTCACAATGAAGCACATATTAATCACTTATAGTCAAAAGAATAGAACTCACAGTATGAAAAAATACAGTTAAACAGCGACGAAATGCAGTAAAATGCAGTTAAACAGTAATAAAATGCAATGGATAACAATGAAATATAGTTAATCATTAGATTGCTTTGAAACAAATCACAACATAACAGACAGCACTAATAAAGCAGTGCTTCAGTAGAATTCTGTCATCAATTTAGTGAGGCTACCAACAAGCAGCAATAAATATGGAAAACAGCAAAATGAAGCAGAAAGAGGTACAGTTTTTTTTTTGTTTTTGTTTTTTTTTTTTAGTAGAAAGTGAAGAGACAGAAGATAATAAGATAATTTGAGGTTCAGAAGCTAAAGGGGTGGGCCTTTACTAAGTTCTCACTATAAACAGTAGAATGAGCTGATGTAATCTGACTGGGGGGAGTGTCCCATATCAACTTTATACCAGAGGCGAGCAACTCAAAGCCACCAAGAATAAGAAGACCACCACAACAACTGGCCAGGTGGGTGGGGAAAAAAAACAGTTGCAGAGATTACACAGATATGTAGTAAAACAGAAGTGCAGAAGACAATTGAAAATAAACACTTATCTTTTTCCAATATCACAACAGGGCAAAAGGCAGAAGGCCAATCTCTCTGCAGCCTTGAACAGCTTGAGCAAACAAGTATAACTGGTTTAAACACTGGCTATTAAAGGCAGAGAAACAGAAACCAACCCAATTATCCAATGAAAAAAACAGTGTTGCAGGAATGCTTTTAGCTAGTGTAAACGAAACTGATTACTTTCTGCCACAAACAAAAACAGCTAGGCCTCTCCAGACAAAAGATTTCACTACCAGCTGAAAGGGTTACAAACAGTAACAGATATTCAGCTCTAACAGACAACAAAAAAGGAGACTAAAAACAGTTGCACCGATTGCAAAAAAAAAGTCGCAGAGATTACACAGATATGTAGTAAAACAGAAGTGCAGAAAACAATTGAAAATAAACATCTTTCTGCTTATCAGTGGGAGTGGTAAGCATTGAGCAGCCTCTCTATCACTAGAGGAGTGGTTTCCAGCTCTGAAATTGTACCTTATTGGCCATTTGGGGCTGTGTTCTATCCCTTTTAATTTTCTGCCTTAAAAACCCGTATTTGCCTATGTTTGCATGACACGCAGTGCTGCTAAGCTAGGGTAAACTATCACCGGGGTCAGAAAGTCTACTCCTCAAATTTGCCCTTAGATCTTTTTCAGTTTAGTTTTCATCTTTTTGCACTCAAACTAGATAATTTAAGCCCAGCACTTGCTCAGAACTTCTTATAACAATTACTGTAGCATATATACTGCTACCAGCACTAAACATAGCTCACATAAACAGTGTGCGGCTCAACCAAAGCCCCTAAGGCAAAACAACTTACTCAATACACTAGTCATAGGTGATTTGATATAAGGCAAACTTATGGCCCACTCACTAGGTTGAATAAGGAGAAAGTTGTTGTCAGCTGCCTGTCTGGTGCCACGATCTGCCACATAACACATGCACTTAGGTCACTCCACAACAGGTACAAATATGACTCTGTCATTGTCCATGTTGGTGTGAACGACCCGAGACATACCTCCCTGGACTACATGAAAAGAGACATAGAGGAGCTCTCAGATCTTGTAGCCCAGGCAGGTATGACCCTACCTCTGAGTAGCATCCTATGGTCACCCAGAATGATGCTACAGTACAAGCAAAAAATTACTGACTTTAAAAAATGGCTAAGTCTCTGGTGCCATTCTAAGGGGATCCAGTATCTGTCTGCCTGGGATGACATGATCAACAGACCTCGATGCTTCGCCAGAGATGGCCTGCACCTGTCACCCCTGAGATTCTGGATACTGGCAAAGGCTCTTGCGACCCCTGTAGTGCCTTTTTTAGGCAATGTCCTGAAGACAAAACTACCACCATAACAGCTACAAGCAAATGAAATCTGAGGGTTATGCTACTCAAACCTCAGAATTCTAAATCTCAAAATGCACTCGCTCAAAGCACTCCTTAAAATGGAGAACATCAACATCTGTGCAGTGACCGAGACCTGGTTCAAGACTCAGGAGAGCACCCCAGCACTGCCAGGCTATAATTCATACCACAATTTTCAGCCCCTAAACTTGGACTGAAGCATTAAAAGTGGTGGTGTCTCCATATTCATAAAGGATATCACACCTCCAGACTAGTAGTCCAATATAACGCATCAGAGATACTTCAGGAACAAATAACACTGGGTAAAACTGCAATCAAGGTTGTAGCCTGCTATTGATCCCCCACCATGTCCCAAGACTCCCACTTCACATTCCTAAAC
>NC_056748.1:149927677-149967677 GCF_019279795.1 Protopterus annectens | reverse complement strand
TCACTAACTTACATTTCTCTGCCCCTACTATCTCCTGGTTCACCAGCTATCTCTCTACCCACCAGCAATCAGTTAAATGGCTCTCTGCACTATCCTCCCCTCTCACTGTACAAATGGGAGTCCCGCAAGGGTCCATACTTGGACCACTACTCTTTAATATTTTCATCAACTTGCTCTGCTCCTCTTGTCCCCAGTCATCTGTTGTGCAATATGCTGATGACTCAACTGTTATAACCATTGCTGACAACCCAACTGACCTCCACTCAACTACCCACGCATCCTTCCACACCATTGAGACTTGGCTTAGTGATAACAAACTAATACTTAATCCAAAAAAAAAAAAACTCCTACTCTTCCTTCCTAAAAACATCACCACACTCAAAAGTACATTTACCATCTTAACCTGCAACAACACTATCATCTCAGCTGAATCTCATACAAATTGTTAGGTGTTACAATAGATGATCAGCTTAAGTTTGATCTCCATATTACTAACGTGGTAAAAAGAACTCATCAGAAACTTGGACACCTTTTCCTTAGCAAGAAATACTTAACTAACACTGCCTGAATAACTCTCTCCCAGGCTTTATTAGTCCCAACACTCCTGTACAACTGCCACCTATTCACAAACCTAAATTCTACACTTATTTCCAAGCTTGAAACTACCTATAATAAGATTGCCAGATTTGCAGCTAACCAAACTTACAAGTCACACCACTGCTTAGCACTACAGCAACTAGACTGGCTAGAATTCCCTCAGCTGCTCCAACTATACCAACTACAAATCATCCACTCTATCTTCTATCTACCCTCCTTCTGCCCCAGCCTCTCCACTGTCATATCCAAATATTCCCCTGCAAGGATGCTACGAAGCTCAAATCAAGAATTATTAGACATCTACAAACCCAAAACCAAAATAGGCTGCCTTCGCTATAACTATAACCCAGCTACATCCTGGAACCAACTCCCCTTGGAAATAAAATCCCTCCAGCATAGCAAACGTTTCAAATTAGCCACAAGGAAATACCTAAAAACAAAGTGGTCTTGCCACTTTAGCCAACCACACTGAAAGCACCATCCTTTCACCTATTTCACCACCTCACTCTTAATGTATCTCTAACACTATTCCCCTGCCTCTTCTACCTCTTCCCTTCCTCTATCTCCAACCACTCTTAATTCTTACAGTCTCAGAACAACCTACCTGTCTAGTCTGCCTCCTATACTCTACCTCCCCTACATCTCCTACTAGCCATTCTTACTTTCCTTTCTTGTTTCCAAACTCCTATACAACTAGATCCGACCCACTTTAAATAAGCATCTGCCTAACTATTAACTCATTTTGCTCTAAGCAGCTTAAATAATATTGTAACTAGTCACATTTTCTTCTGCTAATTGTTTAAAACCTTGTTTGTAACAACTCACATACTTCTCTGCCATTTGTTAATACTCTGTATAATTGAATTGCCTGAGGAGCTTTTTTTCTTTCCAGGTCTGCTTGTAAGATCCTATAGCTGATTGTTACTACTATGTTACTAAAATTTAATAAATCGTTTTTTAGTCCTGAGGAGCTTTTCTCCCCGGGTCTCTGCTGAAAATGAGCCAAAAGCTCAGCCAGACTAACCCGGTTAACAAATGTAAAATAAATAAATAGAATTCTCTGAACTTTTAGTAAAGTCTGGCATTGTAGCAATCTTATTAAAACAAAAACACTCATTCACCCAAAGCGAGAATAAGTGTATCTATTGTTTTATCTAATATTCAGACTTCATCCAACACACATTTCTTTTAAACATCAAGAAAAAACAGTTGTTAGAATTTAAAACATCAAAGTGCTTCATGAAAGTGTGCTCCTCCATCATTCTACCCAATCAAAACCTTCACAAAATGCATCTAAAATGGTATAGGAGCCAGACTTGCAATTTATGCATCATGGTCCATATGCAGTTAATATTCTAATGTAACAGAGTCCATGTTCCTAAGTGTCCAAGTATTGTACCCAAGTGTCTGAGTGCATCCAAGTGCCTGACAGTACCCAAGTGTCCAATTGTACCCAAGTGCCCAACTGTACCCATGTGCTCAAGTGTACCCAAGTGCTGAAGTTACCCAAGTGCCTGAGTGTACCCAAGTCTCCAAGTCTTCTCAAGTGTCTCAGTGTTCCCACATTGAGAATACAAGCCAAAACTCTTCTAATATCTTTCTACAGGACTGTTAGCTAATGGCAACATTTTAGCCAGGCATCCCTGGACAGGACAAGAGCCATACACTCCATTCATCCCCATCCAAGGGACATTATTAGCCCATTTGTTCTACTGGAAGGGGAAAGTTGGTATTAGGGAGTGGTCACGGAGGTCCCTGCAGCATCCTACCTGACCATCTGCCATTTAGCAACTTCCAGACTCACAGTGGCTCCCTGGCCAGAGACAGACAGGAGTGCTCCCACTGGTAGTTTCAGTGTATGAGAAGTAATACAAAAGATTTTATTGGTGGGGACTGTTTTTGGTTAAGAACTCACTGTCAGAGTGAAAAGTTGGAAGAAAGTGTAGTGAAATCTTATTATATTACTTAGTTCTTTTGTCCTCATTTAGAAAAAAATGGTAATATTTTGTGAAAGGAGGAATTATGAGTTTAGTTTCTACTTTAACTGCAGTGTGGGTGGGCAGTTATTTTTATGTGTGGATAGTTTTTAATTCAGTTGTTACAGGAATTTGTCAGTACCCCTCTACAAGGTCTACTCTAGTTAAATGTTCATAGGTTCATAGGAAATTACTAGACTAACAGCGCAAGAGCCCTTACAAGCCTAGCCATATTTAACCTGAGTTTCCCAGTTATCAATAGCTAGGTGAACAAAGTTCACAGAGGTATGAGCCTAAGCTGTTGTACCAAATACTGACTGCCTCTGTCCATGAGGGACATGGGCGCCACCCCAGGAGTAAATTTATGATTACCCCTCCATTGATCTAGGTTGCACTTGAAGAGGATCAGGGAAGGGTTTTGCTTCACATGAATGGGGTGGGAGATTGGCATAATGGTTAAGGTGTGTCTACCTTACAGACACAAGGTGCAGAGTTATTCTCACATGGAATAATTGGTTAGGCTTAAAATCTCCCACAAGGGCAGTTAGCCTAGTACTAATCTATTAACTAATCTATGAACCTATATTCCAGAGAAGGGGTAGTCTTTGAAAGACATATCTATCTCTCCAAATGATTTATTTTTGTCAGAGGCTAGGTTAAGATCCCTGTAACAAGTGGCCCCCTGTGCAATTTGATTTACGAATGTGTAACATTTCCATCTGGGAAAGATCAGAGCCTGCCCTGTAGGCCAAACACAGATCGCCCCTTAGTAGTCTGTAGGTGACAAAATACAGTAACAGGGCTTTCAATCTTTCTGCATAGGATTTATTTTTTATACACTGTATCTTCCTGGTGATAAACCTCTGGAGCCAATCCAGCTGTTGCAGATGTCTGGTGAGTACATGCAAAAGGGTGCACCATACACAGTTAATGGTGTGAAGAGTGTTGAGTACAATGGAATTATAGCTTCCTTTTATCTGGATGACAGGCTCTTACTTATGAGTTGTGCCACATAAAAGGACTTTCTCAGCACTGTGGACACATGCCTGTCAACGTTCAGATTACTATCGACCTGAGTACCCAGATCATGAACCACTGAGTCTACTCTTAGGGGTGCTGTATATATTATAATTTCCTGGGGTATTTGCTTTCCTAAAGGGAATAATTAAGCTTTTTTATGTTTAGTTTCAATCCATGGCTCTGGCACCAATCATTTGTCTGTGTTAATCCTTTCTGCAGTATATATCATATGGGGATTCAATAATTGACCCCAGTTTACAGTCATACATACATACATACATACAACTTGGTCAGCCAAAGGCTGTCAACATTTGCCTTGACTTCTCAGAAATAATACCAGACAGGAAAGGGTCTAGTCCAGAACCCTGTGGTAAAGCACAGGGTTCTGTGGCATACCACAGGGTTCTGTACTGTGGTACACCACTGGTGGTTGGCCTCTTGCTAGAGGACAATTCACAGGCTTTGACAGTATGTGTCCTGTTGGTGAGCCATTTGGCTACCCACCTGGTGACGTAAGGGTTTATGCCAAGTTGAGAGTTTCTCTATCATACCTGAATGGGGAATTGTGTGTGGAATTCCTTGGCCAGGTCAAGGTAGGTGCTATGCATGGTCTTACCTTCATCCATGCCCTTAGTGACCTTCTCGAAGAAGTCCACCAGATTTCACAGACATGATCTACCCTTTTCAAATCCAAACTGGGCTGGGTCCAGAGTTTGAAGGTCACTATGTCCTTGTTGATAAGGTCCATGATGATTCTTCTCATGGCCTTTCAGATGGGGCTAATCAGGCTTATGGGTCTATAATTCCCTGGGTTGTTCGATGGTACCCCCTTGTGCAGAGGGATGACTGTTTCTATCCTCCATTCTGCCAGAACAAAGCCTGTTTGGAGGCTGTGGTTAAACAGGGATCCAAGTGAGTCTTCTAGATCAAGTTGTTTAAAATGCAAACCTGGGATGTTGTCTGGGCCCATTGATGCAATGTTTTTAGCCTCATAGAGCATAGAGATGAATTGCTCTATTGAGATAATAGGCTAAGGAATTGTACCCCCTAGCAGGTATACTTTGGGGGCAACTGGTGGGGATGGAGGGTGAAGTTTGATCAAAACCTGTCACCTAACAGGTTGATTAATTCCTCCAGTTGAGTATGGGTGGTGCCATCCACAACTGGCTATGTGCATGGCTGGGTATTCCCCTTAGGGTTTCAGGTGTAGTTAAAAAATGCTTTGTGATTTTCCTTGGTTAGGGAGGCTATAAAATGCAATCACAATTATCAGTATAAGTGTAAAATAATTCCTATTTTCACCTTTTTAGCAGAGGATTGCCTTAGCTGTAAGAAGATTCATTGGAACTCTCTGGAGTAGTCACCAAATAATTAACAGCTCTAAACAATTAAGCCCCCCAAACTTTTCTAGCAGTTGCTCTACCCGAGGTATGAGGCAGCTACTGGATATTGAGGTGCTGCTGAGCTGCCACAATTCATTACAGAACCTGATGGGGCCATCAGGTTTAGGGACTGTACCACTGGGCTGTTCCACGACTGTACCACAGGGCTGTTCCACGACTGTACCACTGGGCTGTTCCACTAACTGTTTGACTGTTCTCTTAACTCTATTTATTTATTTATTTATTTATTTATTTATTTATTTATTTGCCATTTGTTAACTGGGTTAGTCTGGCTGGGCAGGTGCCCTTTTTCAGCAAAGACCCGAGGAGAAAAGCTCCAGATACAAAGTTTACAATTAGTTACAAATGAGAAATACAGATATAAGCAAAAACATACAAGGAGAATATCATTCATCTTATACTGTCCTAAAAAAAGACATTAATAATCTTAAAATACATGTACTGAAATAGTTGTATGGTAACATATAGGAGAGGAAAGGAAGGACTAGTATGTAAGCAAGTCTTACATGTGTTCCTATTAACAGATTGAAAGACAGTAATCGCGAGTAAGAAAAGAGCGACATGGATTGCACGAAAGACAGAAATGCCGAACGACTAAAATAGCGAAAATTGAAATGTCGAAGTGTAATGGTTGGCCTGTCTGCGGTATACCTCCGTAAGGTAAGTGTGCGAGAGATAGGACTTTAGGGTTAGGATGTGGGTTAAGGTAAGTGAATAGATAGGTAATGTATGTAAGATATAGTGTTGTGTTAGAAGCAGGGATTTATTTAACTGTATATATGTGTATTATTTATTTTTTCTGGGTGTATGTTAGAGAAAGCATATGACAGGGTGACTAGAGAGGAGTTGTGGCATTGTATGAGGAAGTCGGGAGTGTCAGAGAAGTATGTAAGAGTGGTACAAGATATGTACGAGGGTAGTTTGACAGCGGTGTGGTCTGCGGTGGGAGTGATGGATGTGTTTAAGGTGGAGGTGGGATTACATCAAGGATCAGCTCTGAGTCCTTTCTTATTTGCAATGGTGATGGACAGGTTGACAAACGAGATCAGACAGGAGTCCCCATGGACTATGATGTTTGCAGATGACATTGTGATCTGTAGTGAGAGTAGGGAACAGGTGGAGGAGACCCTAGAGAGGTGAAGATATGCTCTAGAGAGAAGAGGAATGAAGATCAGCAGGACTAAGACAGAATATATGTGTGAGAATGAGAAGGAGGATAGATGAATGGTGAGGATGCAGGGAGTAGAGGTGGCAAAGGTGTATGAGTTTAAGTACTTGGGATCAACAGTTCAGAGTAATGGTGAGTGTGGAAGAGAGGTGAAGAAGAGAGTACAGACAGGATGGAGTGGGTGGAGAAGAGTGTCAGGAGTGATTTGTGATGGACGAGTAGCAGTAAGAGTGAAAGGGAAGGTCTACAAGAGGGTAGTAAGACCAGCTATGTTATATGGGTTGGAGACAGTGGCATTGACAAAAAGACAGGAGTCAGAGCTTGATGTGGCAGAGTTGAAAATGTTAAGATTTGCACTGGGTGTGATGAGGATGGACAGGATTAGGAATAAGTATATTAGAGGGTCAGTCCAGGTTGGAAGGTTTGGAGACAAAGCCAGAGAGGCAAGATTACATTGGTTTGGACATGTGCTGAGGAGGGATGCAGAGTATATTGGGAAAAAGATGCTAAGGATGAAGCTTCCAGGTAACAGGAAAAGAGGGAGGCCTAAGATAAGGTTTATGGATGTGGTGAGAGAGGACATGCAGGTGGTTGGTGTGATAGAGCAAGATGCAGAGGACAGGAAGAAATGGAAACAGTTGATCTGCTGTGGCGACCCCTAACAGGAGCAGCCAAAAGAAGAAGAAGAAGATGTCTGTAGGGGATGTGTGTGGTAGTTACTGACCTTAGGGTTAGGGAGGGGTTAAGGATAGTGCATAGATAGTTGTGTATGTGGGATTTAGTGTAGTGTTGGAAGCAGGGTTTTGTTAAATGTATGTATGTGTATTATTCATTTTTTTGGGTATATGTCTGTAGGGGATGTGTGCGGTAGTTACGGACCTTAGGGTTAGGGAGGGGTTAAGGATGTTGCATAGTTAGTTGTGTATGTGGGGTTTAGTGTAGGGTTAAAGTAGAGTTTTGGTGCTTTATGTTAGGTTAGAAGTAGGGTTTAGTTAGTATATGTATGTGGTTTATTTATTTTATTTGGGTAGGTAATATGTAGCGGGTGGTGGGTTTGGCCGACTATGACAGTTCGTTATTTTATTTTTCGCTGTTTAGTGCATTCGGGATTTTCATGGTTCGTGTTATAGGTGTCGACGTTTAGGTATTCGCGTAAAGGGTTTTTCGATTTGGTAATAAAGACCCGTTTTACATATAGCGTGGAGTCTAGTCAGAGAATAGGGAGGAGGGGACAAGATAAGGGAATGAAGGATGGAGGTGAGAGTTGTCTGAGACAGTAAATAGGGTTAAGAAAGAGGTGCATTGTTACTGAAATAGAAGTAAAAACATGCAAACAGGACAGTCTAAGATGTAGGAAATTGAAACTGTAGCTTGGATGGAGAAGAAACGCAGAGGAGGAATTGCTTCAAGTAGGGCCTTTACAGCGGCAGATCCAGGAGTTGAGTAGGTATTCATTTAACCCAGTTTGAAACTGGGAGAGTTTTGGTAAGATCTGATATAGAGAGAGAGCTTGTTCCAAGAGGTAGACACTGTATGGCTGTAAAGACTTTTTCCTATGGATTTATTTGGTTTGGTTACTTGGAGAAGGTGTTGGTCAGAGTTACAAAGCTCCTGTTTAGGGACATAAGGGGAGATGAGAGTTGCTAGTGAAGGGCAGGCAAGGGGTTGATGTAAGATGGTATGTGTCAAGTGGAGTTGAGGTAGAAGGAGTTGATTATGGAATTCTAGCCAGTGCAGTTTTTTTAAGGAGAGGCAGTGTTGAGAGCAATAGGGGAGATTTGTGGCAAACCTAGCAATTTTATTATATGTAAGTTTGAGTTCGTTTAACAGATTTTTTTTGAAGGTTAGTAAAGATAGGGGCGGCATATAGTAAGGTAGGTAGAAGGTAAGCTTGAGAAAGGGATACTTTGGATTCTTGCGTAAGGATTTTTTAATTTCTGTATAGCAATCCTAGTTTCTGGTGGGCCCTTTTGATGCAGTTGTTGATATGGGTGTCAAATTTTAGTTCATTGTCTATGAGTATACTGAGAAGTTTAATATGAGACTCGACCTGAATAGTTGTGTTTCTTAGCGAAGAGACTGAGAAGGAAGATCTGACGTGGTGGAGGGTTTGGGAAGGAAAAGAAGAAGTTTAGTTTTATTGGAGTTAAGTAGGAGTTGGTTTTTAGTGAGCCATCTTTTGACAGAGTGCTGCGTGTCTTGTGTCAGGGTATGTAGGTGGGATAGATTGACAGAGGTAGAGATGATCGTAGAGTCATCTGTATATTGTATGAGCTTAGAGTGGGGGCAGGATTGCAAGAGATCATTAGTAAAAACGTTAAATAGTAGGGAACCCAGGATGGAGCCTTGGGGGACCCCAGTAATAATGGGAGGGAAACGAGACGTAGCTGACATCCATTTGACAGACTGAGCTTTATTTGATAGGTATAAAGAGAACCAGTTAAGAGTGGAGGTAGAGAGGCTGAAGGAAGCAAGTTTGGAGAGCAGGAGGTTATGGGAAACAGTGCCAAAAGCCTTAGAGAGGTCAAGGAAGAGTGAAGACACGAGTTTGTTGTTATTGAGAGACGTGGAGGTGGAGTTAGTGAAGGACAGTAGTGCGGTAGTAGTACTATGATGAGGGCGAAAGCCAGAATGGGTAGGGGTGAGAAGACTTTCGCAATGAGCTGTTTGTAATACACTTTTCAAGGATCTTTGAGACAGGGGATAGAATAGCAATAGGCCTGAAATTTGAGGGGTCGGTGGAGTTTCCACCTTTTTGCAGGGGTATAAAATAGGACTTTTTCCATATTTCAGGGGCAAGGTTTCCCTGAATTGACAGATTAATAAGTATGGAGACTGGATATGCAATGGAGGGGGCTGCAAGTCTTAGGTATAAGGGAGGCAGGTTGTCAGCAGAAGGGGAGCAGGGTTTAAGTTTATAGAGTAGAGACCTGATAACAGTTGTGGTGATAGGCTTGATCAAGAAGGTGGCTTGATGAGGGGGAGGGATGTCATAATTAATATTTGTGCTTGATTTGATTAGTTTTTGTATACAGTCTATAAAGAAGGAGTTGAAAAATGTGGCAGTTTCTAGAGGGGAGCTGATTGGGGAGGGGTTGGGAGGGAAATAGTTACCTAGGTGTAAGAGCTTATTAATGGTACTCCAGAATGTTTTGGGGTTGGAGTGGGGTTTTTTTGAGGGTTAAGGTAGAAGTTTTTCTTGTCAAGGGTGATTTGCTTTTTTGTGGCGTTTTGAAGCTCCCTATAGTGCTGGAGGCTGGAAGGGATTTTAAGTTTGATCCAGGTTTTCCATGTGCTGTCTCTTTTCTGCATGATGGAGAGAGTCTCTTTACTTATCCATGGAGCAAAGCTGGTTTTAACTCGAACTTTTCTAGTAAGGCCCAGGGAGTTAAGAGTGTTAAGGAAGATGCTGTTGAATGTGAGAACAGCTTCTTTGAGAGGGAAGTGCTGGAGAAATAACCAATTTATTGAAGAGTGTGTTAGATTAAATATATCAGGGTTAAAGTTGGATAGATTACGACAGTCCCTGTATATGTGCATTTTAGAGGGTTGGGACAGATGACACTGTATAGAGGTGGAGTGATGATCACTAAGTGTGTCAGAGAGAATAGAGGGGTTGTGATACCGGTCAGGGTGGGAGGTAAGTATCCATTCTATAGTGGAGCTGCTATTGGAATGTTGATTAATACGAATTGGAGAGGTGATGAGTTTGGTGAAGCCATATAGATTAATGCTAGCATTGGGGGAGTTGGTGGTGAGAGAATTCCAGTTGATAGTCACATCCCCTATGATAATTGTTCCATAGGAGATGGTTTGGGAGATCCTGGCAAGAAAGAATTCAAGTTCAGGGATATTGTTACCGGGTGGTATGTAGACAGCAGCGATGGTGAAGTTCAAGTTCAGGGATATTGTTACCGGGTGGTATGTAGACAGCAGCGATGGTGAACTTTTTATGATCTTTTAGGTTACAGATAACTATGATGATCTCGGCAGGGTGGAAACTAGGGGAGGGCTATGGTAAGGGATGGAGAGGGCTTTTCTGAGTAGAGGATAGCTACCCTGTTACACCTAAAATGCCTTTTTATATACTTCCAGTTCACACTCATACCAGCTTATGACATCCAGAAATGTTTTGGGTCTAGCTTGTTTAGCTAAGGGACTTACAGGCTAATAACAGGGAAAGTTAGAAAGAACAAGAAGTTATTAACAAAATGACACCAAGACTGTTAGTCTAGATCTCCTGCAGTGGAGAAATTCATCTTCGCTTGCCACTTATTATTCACATTTTCAAATTTATGTTCATATTTTCATAACTGAGAGACCTACATGTTATACTGAGGGGATATACACACCCACGCCCCTTCCTAATTATTTATACCAACCCTGAGATTGCACTGCAGTTGGGAAAAGGGCAAATTTCCTGATCTCTACTGCACCACAATCTCAGTCAGAATGGTTTGATGAACCAATTTGTGGACCACATGGGTTTCTACAATTTAGCCCTTTGACCAATTAATGTAGACCCTTTATTGAGATGCATGTTGTGGGAGACAAAACAATTCACTATCAATGTTGGTTTATATCACACTATACTGGAACTAATGTTAGTCATGGGCCAGATTCATGAAACAATTATTTCCCCAATGCTCAAATGATAGTGCCTCATTTTATATTCATTAAACAACTCTAGACATTGTACAGAGCTGCCAAACAAAGGTAAACAGCACAGTCTGCTATTAAAGCACAAGCAGCTGAATTACATGCAGATGAACTGATCCAATATGGTGGAGCCATTCAGGAAGCTATAAATTAGCCATATAGAGATGGTGTAGCCCATTTGTCATGAACAGCAAAACCTACTGGAATACAGACATCACACTTAGAAAAAAAAGCAATTTTAGGGGCTGCTGCTCTCTTACATGTGCATGCACAGCAGACTCAAACTAAGTTGCTGATGATGATAGACCTCATCCAAGGAGAATAAGGGTGTCCAAACTCCATGTAACATATCCTGAACTGCATGATATTGAAATAGTAGATCAATACAGAGTCAATAGGGAAACACTACATAAAATCTACAACCTCTGCTGCCCCCACCTCAGACCTAAGGTAAATCGAGGGGAACCTATACCTGTGGAAACTAAGGTATATGTAGCATTAAGGATATTAGCAACTGGTACATTCCAGAGACCCACAGAGGATGCACTAGGAGGTGTCACAGGCCTCAGATTCCAGAATATTTCACCAATATCTGAATACTATGCTACAACATTCAATGGAGTACATCCATTTTCCATGCACAGCAGAGGAGACAACAAATGCAAAGCAGGAATTGTATGCTGTAGCAACTTCCCTGAAGTCTTGGAAGTCATATACTGCACTCATATAAAAACAAACACCTCACCTGGTGAACAGGGAAGGACATACATCAATAGGAAGGGGTTCCACTCAATCAACTGCCAGGTTGTCTGCCGTGCCTGATCAATCATCCTCAATGTCTGTGCAGGCAACCCAGGCAGTTATCATAACTCACACATATGGCATACCTCTCAGCTTTACACAAGGTTTGCTCAAGGTGATGTTCCACAAGTCCATCTACTAGATGATGCAGTTATGCACTAGAACCATAGTTCATGATACCCATCAGAAAGGCACACACACAAAAGAAGGATACAACAATGCCCACAGTCAAACTAGAATCATCATAGAGCATGTGTTTGGCATGCTGATGTCATGTTTCTGCTGTCTAGACATATCTGGGGTGCCGTGGGATTCAGCCTAGGCACCTGTACAGAAAATCTCTCAGTATGTGCCATGTTTCCCAATATCATCATGAGAAAACAGCTACAATAGGAACATCAGGAGCCAGGAACGCACATTCCTGGACCACAACCAGGGTCAGCACCTCCCACATATACAGACATGGAATCTGAGGGGGAACCTACAGCAGGTAGATGTAGGCATGTTCAATATGCCTTTGCTCTGGCTAAGGATAGTACACACACTCACCATCTAAGACTCAAAGGTCAGTGTACACACCCAGCAACTAAGAAGCAAATGATAGCACACACACACACACACACACACACACACACACACACACACACACACACACACACACACACCAGCGAGGGAATACATATAGCAACCTAAGTACATACAAATACTAAAAGATATACTTCTGATGTCCACAAACATTACTTACCCATGTAATGACTGTGTACAGATAGTATCAGACAGAGACAGCCCCAAAGCACAGGACTCCTAACTGCAATAATGTCAGGGTAAGTGTAGAACCTGTAGTACATGAACAAATGTGTAAGAAGATAAACCTCCTGCACACTGTCCTTCATGTACCTATCCACTCTGTACATCAGAAATACATGCAACCCTAAGTCAAACAGAAATAAACAAAGCTCATGGCATTGTCATTCTCATAGGGTGTGGGAGGTGCACTAAAAATTGCCACATGAGCAGTATAACAGCAGTAAAATTTCAAAATTGCATACATCACAATCTTTTTTCCATTGCATATTGATATATATTCCAAATACGACTAAGTAAACAGTATGTGTTGAGGACAAATTTAACTTATTAAATAGTGCAGTGATTTGTAGAAGAATATTCTCCTAACTATTAACAATGCTCTGTCTGTATCCAATCAGTCTCCCCTCCTTCCACTTCCATAGCTACACATTTACCTTCCTATAGTGTAGATTTAGCCCTCTGAGCACTGTGAAGATGCAAATGATGTGTGAAATCATTAGCATTCCTGAATACCAAAAAAAATCACTTGGTATGGGGGATGTAAACATGGTGTAGGTCGCAATATGATAATTATTAGCTGCTAATGGTTTGCAACTGTTAATGATTACTCTGCATAGGGCAACAAATAGTACTGAAGTGACTGTTCTCTCTGAAATGTTTGTATCATGTAGAGTGCACTTACAATAAAAAGGTGTAAGCCCCTTGAGTGCTATGAGAACAACCTTATCATCCTTGTAGTAAGAGCATACACTCCTTTAAATGTGTCTGAAATGCTGATCAGCTATATTACACAATGAAACAAAGATACAAATAAATGGCCATGATACTGCATTTCTGTAGTTAAGCTGAGAGGAGAGGAAGGTGTTCATAAAATAAAGAGAAGTGGCTGGCAGTGCTGGCAACATCTCATTAAAATGGAATGGACTATTATTACTGTAAAGTATTGCTCACTATAACATTAATCTATACATGTTTAAGCAAATGAGAAATTAACATGTTTTACTCCTATATTGGTGGCAAAGAGGGATAGGAAACACAAATAAGTGTGTGTTGTTCGTGCACTGAATTAAGGGTTCATTTGCAGATAGTGCACTGTCTGACAGAGTTAATGCATATTTTCTGAGCATATGATCAGGTTGTACCACACACAGATTTAGGAAACTTCACATTCCTGCCTTTTCATATTTATTACCCTATATGTCTTACTAATGACAGTTGTCTATTAGTTTTTTTCTTTTTCTTTTTTTTTGTGTTCCTCATTTGTGATCATTTTGACAGAGTGCACACTTGACTGGCAGCATTTTGAGGCAGTGAAAAAGAGTCCACTGTCCAAGGTACAAACTGAAAAATGTAACTGTCCCTGCCATCAGTGGTACTTTCCATATTCACATAGGTACGCTTTGCTACAGCACTCAGACATGTTTTTGTGTGGAATATAAATTGTTACATATGTTCCTGTGTGGAATATAAATTGTTACATTGTATTTTGGCCTGTGTAATGTCAGCACTGCTTAGCAAACACACAGAACTCACAGTTACAGGAAAGTGAAACATTTCATTTCTGCGATCTGCATTACATGTTTGGCACTGCTGAGTGGTATTTCTAATGAATGAATGATGTGCGCATTTTGTATACGTTTATGTGGTGGAAGCTGAAAATGCAGTGATTTTGGCCCCCTTAAATTAGTTTTTCTGGGTTTCAAATCTACACAGTTTGAAGGGACTGCAGAAATTGTTACTCCAGATGTAGGAATCACTTCCATTATAACTTTATATGCTGTTTATTACTGTTTTTGGTTTGTGCACTTGCTTGCTGGTGAGTGTTATGCAATCAAGCTTATCCGCTTAAGGAAATAAATAAAAAATATTATTTGGGCAGCCTTCTGTAGTGCAAACAGGCTTAGCAGTACAATTGGCTGTACATTATCCTTCTGTAGTGCAAACAGGCTTAGCAGTACAATTGGCTGTACATTATCCTTCTGTAGTGCAAACAGGCTTAGCAGTACAATTGGCTGTACATTATCCTTCTGTAGTGCAAACAGGCTTAGCAGTACAATTGGCTGTACATTATCCTTCTGTAGTGCAAACAGGCTTAGCAGTACAATTGGCTGTACATTATCCTTCTGTAGTGCAAACAGGCTTAGCAGTACAATTGGCTGTACATTATCCTTCTGTAGTGCAAACAGGCTTAGCAGTACAATTGGCTGTACATTATTTTGTTGATGCCACCTACCCTTGGTGTGGTGAAAGTCCAAAATCAGGGCATTCTGGCTAAACATATACATTTATGTTGTGACGATGTGGACAGCACTACCTTCCTGCAAATTCCTCTACTCTTTCTCCTGTGTCCTCCCCTCTGCTTGCCCCCCCCCATTTCACAAATTTCCTATCAACCCCTTTTTACATACATTTAATATGGTCAAAAAGTAGAATTACGCACAGCACACAGAGGAGAATCGCCCTGTAAGAAAGCATTCACTTTTTGCCTGCAGCCTTTGTGCAGAGTTTGGCATCACACACTAATGTTTAGTTATGGAAAATGGCTGTTCGTGTCTTATGTCAAAACCTGGTCAGTTGTCGCCATCACCTGCAGTAGTCTGCTTATCCTCTCACAAAGGTGCTTAAACATGCTGTGCTATTGGAATACAGAGTAAAGGCAAATAAAGGCAACACTGCAACAGTAAAGTGCAACCTTTGGACACAGCATCAAGAGTTCAAGTCCAGATGTATGTCATATTATTTCTTATTGTGAAATTATACTTCTATAATATCTTTAATGACATTCATCTTAATTTTTGTCCATTAACAAACTTTCATGAACAGATTTTGAATACTGTTGCCAAAAAGCATTTGCAAACACATCCGTGGACATAAGAACCAATTATTATTATTATTATTATTATTATTATTATTATTATTATTATTATTATTATTATTATTAACCCACCCTTACTTTATCCATGTCAACATCAGGTTTTGTCTGTCCTACAGCTTCTTCATCACCACAGCCATCACTTATTGATACAGAGACTGACTGATTAATACTGAGGATATGGTACATTAATGACCCACAACAACACCCTTTCACATGTATTCCTATATCTGTGCCTATTTTCACCCCCTTCTCACTCACCCCTTTGTACTGCTGACTATTCATTAGGCTGATGGATGTAAATGCAGTGTTATGGCATTGTCTGTTTGCCATTGCTTTCCTGAGTAATAAAAACAGCATCCTCCATTGGCTACATAAGGTATCACTGTTTCTTCAAATGTATGACTTTAACATGTGTGAGGTAGGATTTCCTTGGAGGGATCTACAGATAATGGTCAAGTCTGTAGACATAATGTTTCTTCTTGATAACGGATCATATCCAGCATTGGGTGAGACTCACACTGACTGTTTTTACAAATGTCTTTCCTGTGAATGAGTTACCTGTGTACCTCTCTAAGCCCCTTCTGTTTTACCAGCTGTAGTGTTCATCAGTTGCATGACATCTGGTAACATACAATTGCAATATGTCATGGTAAACGGCACTTCAGGTGTTATTACATAATGGTGTGAGCTTTTGCCTTACGTCTCAATCTACACCTGGTTAACTTGTAATTTCCCTTAAAGCATGTCTATTTGTACTAGGCACAAAAAAATATTTCAGTAGCTATTATATATACAATTTTGCCAGGAAACATAACAGTCATTCCTAGGTATTCTTAAACTAAGTTCATATAATAATCACATTCTGACACTCTTTGTAAACTTATTTGCATACTGGAGTCAAATACTACTTCATCTCTGCTTTTTCATTTAGCTTAGAGAGTTTACACCTTGTGCCGCAGAGAAAGCTAGGTAAGCAAGTGGAGTTTCTCCACTAAGTACTGTCCAGAGTGTGGACTTCCACACATCACCTCGAAGCCTGTTTGTTTTATAGAAAGCAAACCAAATGTAGTCTTACACTCTTTCCATCAGCACAGAACTCTGTTTGCTTGCAGCCTGATGTCACATGAATGGGAAAGACAAGCAGAACATTTCATTTTTGAACTGAGGTATGGAGCTAACATGGAAAGGTATAATAAAACATGCATAGCACCACTGAATATCACTAAAACACTGGTACCACACGGTCCCATTTCAAAACATCAAAGCATCATTGTCAACCTTCGCACAAATACATTTCTCAGCATTGTGGTTTCAGAGGTGATTTGGATCAAATAATAAGTATTGCTACTGGATGATATTACTTCTTTACCTGGAAACTGTGTGATGTACTCACATGAAATGCAGTGAACTATGTGGTTAATTGACCACTTCATTCTGGACAGCTGGGTCTGCACTGCAGCACCAACACTTACAAATCATCATTTTAATCCCTCCTGCATTGCAACATTAACTATTGCTTGGTATTGATAGCCCACACTGCCCATGCATGAGCACATACCATAGCTAATATCAATACAATTCATTAAGGTTTACATACCATCACAAAACCTGATGAGCCATGAATAATTCATTGTCCATCCCATATTTCACAAGTGTGTGTGTCTCATATACACAGGATGGGGAGGTACATGACACTCTTAGTTCTGCAATATACATTGATGACAGCATAGCTGACATAAGTCTACAGTATGTATGTATTCATCATAGCATAGACCTTACTCTGTCATATCAACAAATATGGATTTGCACAAAACTTTCAGCATCACAATATTGTCTCTGACACAGAATGAGACAGTAATCCAGTCCATATTGCACTATCAGACTGTAAAGTCAGACTTCTGTAGTGTTGGTTGTGTTACATACTGCATCTTCTAGATTGCGTAAGAGGTTCTGATCTCATGTCAGTCAACCTGTGTGTGTATGGTATTGTACAAACATGACTTGAATTACTGCTTTACACAGTACAGCAGTAGCCTGGAGTTAATTTTAAACTGCAGGGTGAGTCCAGATCAATATCAGATCCTCTCCCAACATCATTCTTTCTGTTAAACCACACTGATATCATCTTTTATAAAGTGCACTCTCCCAGTGTCTAAGTCAGACTTCTGTGGTGGCACTTGTGTTAAGTACTATGTCATCTAGATTGTGTAGCTAATCTCACAGCAGTTGACTTGTGTGTGTGTGTGTGTGTGTGTGTGTGTGTGTGTGTGTGTGTGTGTGTGTGTGTGTGTGTGTGTGTGTGTGTGTATTGAGTTGTGTAAATATTGTAAATATAACCTTAACTTCTGCTGGCCTTATTAAAATAGCAGCCTGATGTTAATTTAACACTGCAGGGTGTGTCCACATCAGTGTCACACCCTTCTGCCAACATTATTATCTCAGCAACACAAAGCTGACATCATCCTCTATAAAGTACACTATCACAATGTATGTCAGACTTCTGTGGTGGTGACTATATTAAGTACTGTGCCTTCTAGATTGTATAACTAGATAGGTACGGGGTTCTAATTTCACAACAATAAATTTGTATGAGTTTTAGTGGGGCTACTGTATCACTGGAGGATTATTTCAGCAAGTGAGGTCATTTCACTCCAGCTCATGAGAAACATTTACATGGTCAGATAAATCCAACATCCTCTTTTCACTCTGTCCATAAATGAATACTGTCGGCAACACACTGATGAGTTCATCATTTCAATAATGTACTCTTGCACCACTAAAGTCAGACCTCTCCTGTGGCACATGTATATAATGCACTTGTGTGTACATTGTCTGTCAACAGGTAGGGCATTCGAATACAGCAGCAAGACTATCCTAACTCTGTATGTGTGTGTGTGTGTGAATGTAAATGGAAGCAGACGTGTCTTGTACCTCTTAGTACTGGCAACATTTAGAATCCCACATGGCTGTAGAAGTCATTTTTGCACACATATCTCCTTTGCATAACACATCTGATGTCATCCTTTCAAAGATGCAGTATGGCTCACATGCACACTGATTGCTCTTGTGGTGTGTGCATATAATACACTTGTGTGTAGGTTGTTTAAGTACACAGGTACAGAGTTTGAATACATGAATGACTGTCATCTGTGGTTGTGTGTTTCTTCCTCTTATGGTGCAGAACAGGCTGCAAATGCATGTATGAGCTATACCTATACAGTGTGTTGTGCAATCAGTCTTTAGTGGAAACATGAAGGTAATGCACAATGGTGATGTCATCCACTGAAATGTGTAATATCACAGTCATTAAAAAAATCTGTAGTTGCCCTTGTGTTTCGACAAATATTCATTAGCCTGTGATGTTAGGAATATAGTTCAAATCCCGACATCACTGCTTACAGTCAGTGTGCATGTTGTGAACAGTGTTGTCACCCAGATGTGCAATGCTCATGTGTAGATATTGTTTCTTGTTGCACGAATTTATTCTAAATTTCCTTTGGAAAGGCTGTACTGAAGACTGATGCTGTCATTTGAATAGATTGTCTGTACATCACATTTGTACTGAAACACCTCCTTGGACTGAGGACATGAGACAATATAATGCATGCTGTTGCCTAAATAAGGCATGTGTTCCAATACAGGATTATATCCACATTGGGCAGAATTATTATTCTACATTACAGTAACAATAGCAGGAGGCTACAGGTGTGTTTGTGTATACCTAGTATCAGGCAATGTTGTCTGACATGCAGCAAGATTCTTTCTAAGTAATTACAGGGACACATATTCCTTGATTCATACAGATGATGTATTGCTTTCTCATAACCTCACATATGACAACTGGAGATGCAATTATACCATGGCATGTTCATGTTGTTGATTTTCTCAGTGCTTAGGCAAGTGTTCCAAACCAGCATTCAGTAACTGTAAGCATTTATGTCCTTAATTGTTCTGCAGGAATGACAACCACCCGCCCAATTATACTTTGTATGTATAGAGTGGTAAAGGCCTCCCCCACCAACTTTTAGCAGATAAAATGTATAGCCAGATAAAGTGCAGATGATTGAATGACTTCACATAGGTGAAGTTCAACTGCTGTGATAACATTTCTACTGTGGCAAATGTCATTAATAGCTGCCTCGTTATTTGGAAGTGTTGTACAGCTAGGTGTTCAGTTCTAGCATAGGGATTCATTTTGTGTGAACGTACTGACATCACACAACAAGCATTATATCATGTTAGTGGTATCTCTTGATATGTTACACAAAACACATGTGAACATAGCTTTGGATTTCCTGAAATTACACATTTGCTCTGCCAATGTAATGGTGAGAAAGCTACCTTGGCATATACATTGAGTTCTTCTTAAGGAGCTCTGTTAAAGCTCTACACTCCATGGTGTTGTTGGAGGTGCCCACAGTACATTTATAGACTTTAGGTACTAAATCTTTTAACTATTGAGAATGACATCTCTGGAACTTTTTAGAATAATGACTAAGGGAGTCCCTACTCTGTCTGTATTTAAACTTTCCCTTAAAAGAAAACTCTTTCCTCTCATACAGTTTAACTCAATGTTTAGGTTTCTTTTCTCCCTACAATAAGGTTTCAGTGTTGTGTAACTAACAGAAACTTGCTAGTACTTTTCAAAACTTTCATTTCCTTGCCTTGAAGTCAAAGGAAGGGAAAGCCCACCTATGTTTTTCAGCTCAAATTCTCACATACTTTGTCTCCACCTACATGACATATCATTGACACAGTTATATCTGTAGTTTACCCTGTCAGGTACTGCTGCCAATCTTAGATGGGCAATTAATCCTGCTAATGTCAGGAACACAGCAGCTGATATAAAAAAAAGACAGTAAGCTGTGGAATTGATTTCCACTGTTTTTATTGCAGAGAGGAAGGGAATTTAACACACCCCTTTCATAGCAAAACAAAGCAGTTAGCTCAGTCAGGGATTTAAATGCAACTGTCACCTCTTCTGACAACTTTACATAAGCAACAACACAGTATTGAAATGCTAAGCTTTAAATGTTAGTTATTTACTATAGATTATATCTTAAGAAAACTTAAATGTAGTATCAAAGACTTTGTGACATTTAGAGAAAAGTCAGAAAATATTTTTCCTTGAAAAGTATCAACACATTTACCATTTTCAAGTCCCAGCCCTAACCCCACCCCCCACACACAGGACTGAACTGTAGAAAGAGAGAGAAGTGGCAACCTTATCAACTAGGTGCTCTGCTACTGTTCATAAAAAGGTATTTTATGCTTTTTTGTGGCATCCTCACAGAGGGGGATGCATATCTGTAACACACAGATCCATGTTAAGGGATTCCCACTGACTTTGAGTCAGTCCTTACATTGTTAGAGTGCATGAGCACATTGCTTGAGTGCACGAGCACATTGTTAGAGTGCATGAGCACATTGTTAGAGTGCATGAGCATTTTGTAGTCCACAAAGCAAATGTGACCACTGATGGCAACCATAATATACAGATGAATTTACTTTAATGTACATTTACATGTGCTTTTGCATTAAAAATGTTAAGAAAAGGAAATCAGAAGTACTTTAACTGTGTTTAAATGCATGCTCACACGGACACACACACACACACACACACACACACACACACACACACACACACACACACACACACACACACACACACACACACACACACACACACACACACACACACACACACACACACACACACAGTCAGACATGTGCATTTAAACACAGTACTGCATCCTACATGTAGTATCCTACATGCTACATACATTTCTACACACACACACACACACACACACACACATATATATATATATATATATATATATATATATATATATATATATATATATATATGTATGTATATATGGGTCTACTTTCTTTCATTGAAAGCTCAATTTGCTGAATTTCAATTCACTCTGACCAAATCGCTGAAAGCTCAAATTACTGAAAACTCATTGCACCAAATCTCAGTTTACTGAAGTGAAGTACTGGCACTGTGTAGAGTACTGTAAGGCAAGTAAAAGGTATATGCCCTTTTCCCCACTGTAATGCAATCCTGGAGTTAGTATATATAGTGCACTTATGTGTAGAGACACATATACAGGTACACAAAATTTCCATTTTGATTTGTTTTTATTTAAAGGACATGAAATACATGCACAGGTATATAATCTACTTCTCCATTTTATACACACACGCACACACTCATATGTTTTTGTCGACATGTACTTTATACATATATATATATATATATATATATATATATATATATATATATATATATATATATATATATATATATGTAGGTATACACACAGATCTACTTCAGTAGACTGAAATACCATATAATCAAAGTTTATTTTATGAGACAAGATGGCAATAATTTAAAAAAAGTGAAACTGTACTTTGCTGAAACTACAAAGAGCGAAACCCAACTGCGCATGTCAGACAGCAGCTGGAAGTACTACATGGAAATTGTGGCTAGAAAGTAAAAGTAAGTACTACATTTAAACATTTGAATTTAAATTACAAATGTAACTTTTCAACGGTTGTTAATGGAGATCACAGAACAATGAGGATCGAAAAATTTAACCTTTTCCACCACTGCAGTGCAATCTCGGAGTTGGCATATAAATTTTGTAGGGGGTGTGGGTGGTGCAGAGGGGCTTTCCCCCTGCAAAAACTTTGAAAAATTTTTATTTATTTGTTTAATTTTATATTTCAATGTATTACTTACTTTCTATTTTTATCAGCGATCCCCATGCAGTACTTCCAGCTGCTGTCTGATATGCGCAGTTGGATTTCTTTATTTGTAGTTTCAGCAAAGCACATTTTTTTTTTTAAATTACTGTCATTTCGTCTCATAAAAATAAATTTTGATTATGTGGTATTCCGATCTACTGAAGAAGATCCATATATACACAAGCACGTATACACAGACACACACACACACACACACACACACACACACACTATATGTACATATATATACGTGTGTGTGTGTGTGTGTGTGTGTGTGTGTGTGTGTGTGTGTGTGTGTGTGTGTGTGTGTGTGTGTGTGTGTGTGTGCAATATGGGTGCATACAATTTGTTATTCATTACAAAGTTAACATAGCAGAGTTAATAATCATTAATGTACTCATATTCACTGTCACACATTGGCTATGTGTTGCATGTACAATCTTTGTCAATGTCTTTAATGCAAGTATTTTTTTTTATTGCTAAGTGCATTTATTACTTGTTATCATCTTTGCCAATATAGCCCGAGTCATGGCTGAAAAAGGTCTTGGGACCAGTTCACTTTCCTGGTAATTAAAGTATAAATAGAAAATAGAAAAAAAGGGGGGTGAACATGACAAAAAAACTTAAGTAACTAGTAAAGTCCATTTTAATTCTGCATCATTCATGACAGAGAAAAAAATTCCCACTGAAGACATTGGGAAGCAGCAGACAGACTTACTTTGGAGTCCTACTACTTGTCACCTGTAAATATACAGCAAGGATCATTTACTGCAGTGCCAGGGGACCTCAGCATGAGAGTGTGGGAAATGTCTTTCAATCCTTTTAGAACTAGAAAAGAATCCCTTTACAAAAGCATACTATTTACCTACTTTCTTTTGATGGAAGTAGCTAACAGCTGCTTATAGCACAGAACAAGATCTGACAGACACATAAATGTGACTTAGGGAAACAAAAGTAGCTCTGTTACAGAAGGTGTGTTAAATGGCAGTGCTTCACAGTCCTGTCACTCTATCTTAATGGCATGAGAAAGCAACACCACTTCCTTATGTCTAGCATGACTTATATAAAGAGGACTTGAAATGTTTTCTGGGAAGAAGGAATAAAAGCAAGAAAACAAGACAGCATTACAAAGGCAGGCCCCGTCACCCATCATTTGGAGGGAAACACATTAAAATTGTAAAGAAGCACTTGGAGTGATTTTCAGGCATTAAAATCACTCAGAAAACAAATATACAATAAAAAACATTTTTTTTAGTTCTAAGTTAGAGTTTTCCTTTAAAACTTATTTATTCATACTAACATGCAGTAGTGTTTAGCCATCATCATGGCACAGAGGGATAAAACCTAAGCTACAGCCAGGTGATTAAGGTTCACTTAGTGTCTCAGGTATTTGAGGCACAGATATGAGGGGATGGACAGGCCCATCCCAGAAAGCAGGACATTCACTGATGACATTCCCTAAGGGGAAGTGTGGTCCAATAAGGGGAGTTCCTCTCTGACAAAGTCACTGAGTGTCAGGGAGGAGAGGGGACAGCGAAAGTGGATAGAGCGTGATAACAAAAAAATCCCTCTGAATGGAATGGACATAGACAAGACACCAAGAACACCTTCAGGTTCCATGTCCAGCCCCAGCAGGATATGTAGTAAGTCCTGGTAGGTATGTACTAGCTGGTAGACCTGGTGTGGATGTGGGGTATTAGTTAGGGGTACTGGTTAGCAGTGCAATTAGGATGATGCGAAGGGGACCCAGAATTAAAAAAAATGAAATAATGCTTAATTCTACATTTTATTTATTCCTATTTTAACACTACCCTGATCGTGGCTTTATTGTGCATTTTATAGATTTGTCTGTTTTAAGTCTTATGCTGTCATCTTTATTGCAAGATACTTCATTACAGGTACCTACATAAACTTAAACTTGAACCTGAAAATCTGTTCAGCCATTAATTACTCTGTAGAGTGGTACAGCCCCAGCAAGAGAGCTGCAAGACTTTGGGGCTCTAAATTTCCTATTTTCACATCCCCTATTGTTTTAAACCAAACAATTGCAAACTTTGCAAAACTGCTTATATTCAACAAACAAAACACAGAACTTAAAGTTCTTCCTAATTACTATTCTTCAAGCCTACTCTCTTTCTTGAAATCAGACAAACTCTTCTTCTTCTTCTTTCAGCTGCTCCCATTAGGGGTCGCCACAGCGGATCAACTGTTTCCATTTCTTCCTGTCCTCTGCATTGTGCTCTGTCACACCAACCACCTGCATGTCCTCTCTCACCACATCCATAAACCTTATCTTAGGCCTTCCTCTTTTCCTGTTACCTGGTAGCTTCATCCTTAGCATCTTTTCCCAATATACCCTGCATCCCTCCTCTGCACATGTCCAAACCAGTGTAATCTTGCCTCTCTGGCTTTGTCTCCAAACCTTCCAACCTGGGCTGACCATCTAATATACTTATTCCTAATCCTGTCCATCCTCATCACACCCAGTGCAAATCTTAACATCTTCAGCTCTGCCATGTCAAGCTCTGATTCCTGCCTTTTTGTCAATGCCACTGTCTCCAACCCATATAACATAGCTGGTCTCACTACCCTCTTGTAGACCTTCTCTTTCACTCTTACTGGTACTTGTCTGTCACAAATCACTCCTGACACTCTTCTCCACCCACTCCATCCTGTCTGTACTCTCTTCTTCACCTCTCATCCACACTTACCATTACTCTGAACTGTTGATCCCAAGTACTTAAACTCATACACCTTCCCCACCTCTACTCCCTGCATCCTCACCATTCTTCTATCCTCCCTCTCATTCACACACATATATTCTGTCTTAGTCCTGCTGACCTTCATTCCTCTTCTCTCTAGAGCATATCTCCACATCTCCAAGGTCTCCTCCACCTGTTCCCTACTCTCACTACAGATCACAATGTTATCTGCAAACATCATAGTCCACGGGGACTCCTGTCTGATCTTGTCTGTCAACCTGTCCATCATTATTGCAAATAAGAAAGGGCTCAGAGTTAATCCTTGATGTAATCCCACCTCCACCTTAAACGCATCCATCACTCCCACTGCAGACATCACTGCTGTCACACTACCCTCGTACATATCCAGTACCACTCTTAAATACTTCTCTGACACCCCTGACTTCCTCATACTGTACCACAACTCCTCTCTAGGCACCCTGTCATAGGCTTTCTCTAAGTCCACAAAGACACAATGCAACTCCTTCTGACCTTCTCTGTACTTCTCCATCAACACTCTCAGAGCAAACATCACATCTGTAGTGCTCTTTCCTGGCATGAAACCATAATGCTGATCACTAATCATCACCTCCCTTTTTAACCTAGCTTCCACTACTCTTTCCCATAACTTCATGATGTGACTGATCAATGTAATACCTCTGTAATTACTACAGCTCTGCACATCACCCTTATTCTTAAAAATCGGTACCAAAACACTTCTTCTCCATTCCTCAGGCATCCTCTCACTTTCCAAGATTTCATTAAACAATCTAGTTAACAACTCCACTGCCATTTCACCTAAACACCTCCATGTTTCCACAGGTATGTCATCTGGACCAACAGCCTTTTCATTCTTCATCCTCTTCACAGCTATCCTTACTTCCTCCTTGCTAATCCACTGCACTTCATGATTCACTATCCACACATCATCCAACCTTCTCTCCCTCTCATTCTCTTCATTTATCAACCCCTCAAAGTACTCTTTCCATCTGCTCAACACACTCCTCTCGCTTGTGAGTACGTTTCCCTCATTATCCTTTATCACCCTTACCTGCTGCACATCTTTACTAGCTCGGTCCCTCTGTCTAGCCAATCGGTGCAGGTCCTTTTCTCCCTCCTTAGTGTTCAAACTTTCATACAACTTGTCATACACCTTATCTTTAGTCTTCACCTCTCTGTTTGCCATGCACCTCATCTCCTTATACTCTTATCTACTTTCTTCATCTCTCTGACAATCCCACTTCTTCTTTGCCAACCTCTTTCTCTGTATACTCTCCTGTACTTCCTCATTCCACCACCAGGTCTCCTTGTTCTCCTTCCTCTGTCCAGATGTTACACCAAGCACCTTTCTAGCAGTCTCCCTTACTAGCTCTGCTGTAGTTACCCAGCTGTTCTGTAACTCTTCACTGCCACCCAGTGCCTGTCTTAACTCTTCCCTGAACATCACCTCACAATTACCCTTTTTCAATTTCCACCATTTGATCCTTGGTGCTGCCCTCACACTCATCCTCCTCTTCTTGATCACCAATGTCATCCTGCAAACCACCATCCTATGCTGTCTAATTACACTTTCCCCGCCCCCACTTTACAGTCTCCAATCTCCTTCAGACTGGCCCTCCTACATAAGATATAATCCACCTGTGTGCATCTTCCTCCACTCTTGTATGTCACCCTATGCTCCTCCTTCTTGTTAAAATAAGTATTCACCACAGCCATGTCCATCCTTTTCGCAAAATCCCAAACTATCTGACCTTCTGCATTCCTTTGCTTAACAGAGAGGCCTGAAATCAGACTTAAACTAACAAAACATAAATCTTCTGTACTCAGTTATTCCTAACTACTCGGTTTCTATCAGGCCAGCTTTCTTTCTTTCTTTCCAACCTCTTCAGTCTGTTTCATTCATCAATACTTCCGTTGCACTCATGTGCTTCACCCCATGTCACTTCCCTCTAATTAAAAAAAAATCAAGACTTTTTACAACCACATGTACACGTTTGGCCTCTCTGTTTTCTGAACTGAGTTATAAGGTTCTTGCACCTTACCTAAAATATTCTATTACAGTTTAACTGAACTGGTTACTCTATTAAAAAAAATAGTCCCTGCCCCAGACATTCCTAATATATGTAACTTCATACCACTGAGTCAGTTTTCCTTCCACATATGGAAAAAGTTATACATCCTGCACAACAAATGTACAAATGCTAATAGAAGCTACCTTCCCCTTCTACACAGACAGATTCGGGTCACATCCATTTCTTCATATGGTATACAAAAGGCTATAGCTCCCATGTATTTGTTCTATGTATAGCATTATACTTATGGGCTACCTATTCTGCAATAATCACATTTATGTACAGGCCATAATTCAGCTTCAGGTACCATAATCAGTGGACCAGATATTTCCATGGTCCATTTTCCCTATTCTACCTTTCTCAGGATGTTTAGTTTGCCTTTTTTTCTAGATCACAATATCATAGTCATATGCATGTTATTATAACCACATGTATTTTATGAGGAAGTTTTCTCCCCAGACCTCTGCTATCAGTGGGCTCAGGCTATCTCAGTAAACAAATAATAAATAAATAACAAATAAATAAATAATGTAGAACTTTTGTTTGTACTGCCTGTCTTGTGATAGCTGTACTACTGTTTATTCATAGTCTGGCACTAGAGTGAAAAAAAAAGAAATAGACAACAACCTAAGAATAAATGAGTTGTGGACAAGCATATAGATTGCAGTCGTATTATCCTTCATTAAAAACTGATAATCAGAAATCAGAAGAATTAGATTATTCCCATTTTCTTAAAAAAATTCTTCAAAGTCTACACCATACATTCCACCTCTAAAACACGATATGATGTGCTTCAATGCCATTCTTTCCTAACCAAAGAAAATCCTGCCTCATAGGTCACAGACTATTACCTCACATTACTTCTTCAAGAATTTCATGCCTTGTGGCAATAAATTTAAGTGTAGTATTGACAGCCAGACTTGAGAATCACTGTGTAGGGTAATTTTAAATAACAGTCTACCTTCAAAAGAAAATGTGAGTCTTCCCTTAAAATATATTAAACTAGCCTTTTAAAACTTTTTAATTATTAGATGATCACGTCTCTTATAGATTCAACTCATGTCTACTATTTCAAAATACTATTCTGTGCGTGCTTGCACATTCAAAAGCATAATATATCAGTTCAGAAACTAGAGGACTTATGCAAATAAAAATAAAATTAAAATCACAATTATTTTCAGCACAGTTGCCAGAAGCTGTGAATATTCTGACGTTTCAGCCAGAACACATGTAAGTAATTAGCATGGCAGATTTATTGCTTTCTGTTAGTTTAGTCCAAATAGACACAGCAAAAAAAGTAGTTACCCTGACACGATGCAGCACTTCCTCTGGCTTCCTGTTCCTACACTGGCAATTAGCACTTTGCACTGCAGTCTTGATTTTTCATTCATTCATTTACCAAGTTACATTTTAGCCATTCAACAAGACACTGCATTGCACAAGAATCCTAAGGAATTTGCAACCATTCCTGCAAATGTAATTTTTCACTTAGACTTTATTTTGCAGGCAAAGTCAGAATGCATACCAAACAAGATATTGTTAGAACTGGTAACAAGTAAACAATTTCATTACAGCAACATAGGAGTAACCAATATCCATTATCTGTGGGATGTGACATTCATAACGAAGATATCATGACACATGATGAAAGCAGCAGTCTAATCTGTTGTAAAATATTATTTGTAATTACTGTGTAACTGCTTTGAATCTGTATTTTTATTTTATTTTATTTTTTTATTTTACATTTGTTGACCGTGCTAGTCTAGCTGGATATATGCCCATTTTCAGTCGAGGCCCAGGGAGAAAATCTCCACAGAGATATACAAAAGTATAAAAAGTATAAAAAATATATTGTTACATGGTACATATAGGATTAGTAAACCAAATAAAACAGGTAGTTATTACATTTCAGAGATCAAAGCACTTAAGAAAAGTAACAGTGAACATAATATTGCTTAAGAAAGCTAAAACGGATATAATACAGTAAGAGTTGCGTACAATAGTTCACATCAGGTTGAAGGATTTAAGCAATAAGTTGATTAGAGTTAAAATAGTGTCAGTCTTAATTACAAGACTTAAGTATTTAAATGTTTAGAAGTTGGTTAGAAGAAGAAGAAACAGGGGTGAAGATGGTTGTTAGTCAGGGTTACTACAAGGGCATAGCCAGTGCATTTGGAGGTGTTTTTTAAGTTTTTGTTTAAAGAGTGGCAAAGATGTAATTAGTGTTAGTTCATTGGGTAACAGGTTCCAGTTTTTTTCCTGCTGTGTTAGTAAACATAGAGTCACCAGCTGTAATATTACACTTTGTTAAACTAGCAAGGAGTTTGCTAGAAGAACGTAAGGAGTTCAGATTATTATAAGGGATTAAGAGTTTTGAAAGTATAGGAGTATTATTGGGTTGGTGAAATATTTTGTGGGCAATTGTGAGTTGGGGGATTATCAGATGGTTTTGGAATTCCAGCCAGTCTAGGTGCCTAAGATTAGAGCAGTGGCGAGTTCTGAAGGGATTGCCAGTAGCAAATCTGGCAATAATATTGTAGGAAGTTGCTAATTTGTTGAGGTTAGTTTTCTTAAGGTTGGTAAATATAGGTGAGGCATACAGAAGGGTTGAGATTAGATGGGAGTGAGCGATATTGGCTCTGGCTGTTGAGGTTAAAAAAGGTTTTATTCTATATAAGGATCCTATTTTTCTGTTGACTATTTTAATGGTGTTGTTTATATGGTGATCAAATGAGAGATTATTGTCAATGGTTATTCCTAAAAGTTTGGTGGTAGAGTCAGGGAAAATGACAGTGCCATTATTTGAAGAGATTGAGAAGTCTAAGGGGGTGGACTTAGTAGTGGGTGTAAAGAGAAGGAGTTTTTTTTTTTGGCATTAAGAAGGAGGCAACGTTTGGTAAACCATGTTTCTACAGTGTTGAAAACATTTTGAGTAAGAGAATATAGTTCAGTTGGAGAGGTTGCTGAGCATATTTGTGTGGAGTCATCTGCATATTGAACACAGGTGGCTTGAGGAATTGCTTCATGGAGATCATTAATAAATAAAGAGAAAAGAAGTGGTCCAAGAATGGAGCCTTAAGGGACCCCAATGGTGACAGGTAAAAAGGAAGAAATTTGATTTTCCCAGAGAACTGCCTGTTGCCTATTGCTGAGGTATGATCTAAACCATTTAATGGCCAGAGAATCAAAAGAAAGAGATTCAAGAATATTGATTAGGAGGGTATGGTTAACCACGTCGAAAGCTTTAGAGAGGTCCATGAAGAGTGCAGATGAGAGGATGTTTTTGTTGTGGTTTCTATTGATGGTATCTGTGAAGGATAAGAGGGTAGTAGTGGTACTATGTGATGGCCTAAAGCCATGTTGACAGCTTGCTATTAAGTTATGTAGAGAGAGATGATGTAAAAGTTGTTGGTGAATGCATTTCTCCATACTTTTTGCTAAGGGTGATAAGAGAGCAATTGGCCGATAGTTAGAGTACTCATTAGAGTTTCCACCTTTATGTAAGGGGATAATATGGGAGATTTTCCAAACATCTGGGATGGTTCCTTCTTGGATTGTCCTATTTATAAGTATAGATATGGGGTAGGCAATTACTTTGGCTGCTTTTTGGAGATATTGGGAAGGAAGTTTGTCAGCAAATGGAGTACATGGCTTAAGGTTATGAACAAATTTATAGATGAGAGAAGTAGAGATGGGTTGTAGTTTGAAGTTAGAGGAAGAGTGTGGTAAGTCGATGGGAAGGCTGGAGTTTTCTGAGATAAGTTGACTAGCTAGAGATTGTATAGTCTCAGTGAAGAAAGAGTTAAAGGTATCGGCAGTTTGATGGGGAGTATTTGGATCTGCATCAAGTGGGGTGGGTGTTCGGGAGTTACCTGGGGAAAGGAGCTTATTTATGCAAGACCAGAACTTTTGAGGATTATTTTGATGAGTTTGTTGAAGTTTACAGTAGTAGTTTTTTTTTGTCTGTAAGTATTGCCTTTTTTGTACTATTTCTAAGCTGCCTAAAATGGATATGATCAGAGCTATTTCTATTAGAGCTCCATTTGGCCCAGACTTTATTCCTAAGTAGAATTTGATTTCTAGTTTCATTTGAGAGCCATGAGGCTGGGTTGGACTTCATTCTGATGGAACGTTTAGGAGCATGCTTATCAACAATAGATAAGAAAGTAGTGTTAAAATACTTTACAGCCTCTTCAAGTGGAAGGGATTTTAAAGGGTTCCAGTTGCATGCTCTGAGCTCAGTTTGAAATAATTCTGTGTTAAAGTGTTTGGTAGAGGGTACTGTCCTAAAGGTGGTGGGGTTTGGAAAGTCTTTCTTTTCTCTTGTGATGTAGGTCAAGGAATGATCACTTACATCATCTGGCAGGGTTCCTACTTTGTAAGTTTGTTTTACTTTGTTTATGAGTACCCAGTCTAAGGTACTCTCTTTTTATTAGGTTTGTTAATTCTGGTTGTAGAGGTTATGGTTTGGTTAAAGCCATGGAGGTTGATATGAGAGGTAGGATTTTCAGCACTAACACTTTTCCAGTCAATGTTAAAGTCGCCTAGTATTATTGTTTCTTGGGGGTAAGTAGAAGACACCCAGCTAAGAAAAGCCTCTAATGTAGTTATATTATTGCCAGGTGGTATATAAATACAGATAATGTATAAACATTTGTTTGCGTTGATTTGGAGCTTAGTTATGAGGACTTCTGCGTTGCTATCCTGGGTTGGATAGGATGGTAGGGTAGAGATGTGAAGTCCATTTTTAAATAGAATTGCTGCTCCACCACCTTTACGTTTTATTCGGATTAGTCTCACTATATTATAGCCTTGGGGAATAATTTCATTGTCTTTCGTTTCTGGTTTTAACCAAGTCTCAGTGAGGCAGAGGATATCAAAGGAGTGAATATCTAGGAGGGCTTGAAGGTGATGTACTTTGTTATTGATGCTTTGGATATTCAGATGCCCTATTAGGAGAGAGCTATTGAGTTTAGGGTGAGTTGTTTGGATTGTAGGGTTGGTAGGGCCAGGGTTGGGGTGGATGTCACCATCTTTAAGGAGGGATTATTTCGTTTTGTTACTGAATTGTTTCTAAGGTAAGTTTGAATTTTCATTTTTTTTTCTGAAAGGTAGGTTATGTTTAATGTGGGAGAGTCTGTGGTATTTTGGTAGTACGTAACTAGGAGTGGAAGTTATGTTAGAATGTCTGTTTAGGGATATGTGTGTGTAAATTGTAGTTTGTTTGTGGGAATGGTTAAGCTGGAAATAGTGCAGTTTTTCAAAGGAGGTAAGAAGGTAGGCTGAGAAGAGGGTAGTTAAGAGTATAACTGTAAGTGTTAGTCTTCTCAGTCAGTAACATCTTATGAATCTTTCATATTCATTTATAGTGCTTCCTCTCCGACAAAGATGCTTAAATAATCATTGCATGCGTATTCTCTGTGAACTCTGTGCTGAACATGGTAATACATTTGACATTCACATAATACTGTTTCCACTAAATAACAACGTTGCTATTTATTAAAGACAAGAGAATATTAAAATGGCAGACATTCATCCATACTGACAGACGTCGTTTACACAAATACAAAATAAAGGCCTGCAGTAGCTACGTTTACAATTTTTCCATCATGTCTGATAAATTAAGATGTGACTGATATAGTGGAAAGCTACTTCTCTGAAACCTGTTTTGCTGCATCTGTCCAGATCTGCATGTACTTCTAGAAATCCTGAAAATGACATTTGTAATTGTGTAAAATAAAGGAAACTATTTATGTTGCCTATATTCGCTTACTGCTTTCACTATAGGATATCAAAGAACAATGGCATATTTACTAGTTTTTTGTTTATATTTTTTACATATTTTTAGTTTGAAAATATATTTTAACATCACACATGTTCATTACTAGACTGCAGTGTATTAAAGTCTAACAGGTTAATTGATATTATACAATGACTGGCTATTAACATTCAAAAACAAACATGCTGATCGGTCAGCCCAACCACCGTGCCCATTCTAAATCGAGCATATACCAACAGAAAAAAAAGTCCGGTCGTCTGGACTTTCTCCTAGTAATATATGCTACAGCGTTTTAGTTTTCTTCATAGGTTCATAGGTAGGTACTAGGCTATCAGCCCAAGGGCCTATGTAAGCCTAGCCAACAAGGTTCCCTGGCTTACGCCACCCAAGAAAGTTATTTTCCTGTGCCACTGTTGAGCAGAGATACAGAGGTGATCCCCGGGGTGTATTTCCTATTTCCCATCCACTCATCAAGATTTTTCTTGAAGAGTGTTAATGAAGAACTTTGCTTGACATAGATGGGTAGCCTGTTCCAGAGTATGGGAAGTCTCTGGGACAGGAATCTATCCCTCCAGCATGTCCTGTTTATTGTGGTGACAAGGTTTAGGTCCCTAGAGCATGTAGCTCGGAGGGATTGGGATTTCTTTAGGTGTAGTATGTCCAACAGCTCTGGATTTGACATAGCTTTATATGTTAGACAGAGATCACCTCGGAGTAGGTGATATGCTATAGAGTAAAGCTGGAGTTTTTTGAGGCGGTCATTGTAGGGCATTTGTTTGGGGCCAGTAATCCTCTTTGTGAGGTACTTCTGTGGTCTTTCCAGCTGCTGTAGATATCTTGTGAGGTACATTCCAAAAGGGCCATTGTACTCTATAATGGGTCTAATGAGTGTCGAGTAGAGGGGAACAATGACCTCTTTTTTCCTGGATGAGAACCCTTTTATGATGAGGTGTGCCAAGTAGAAGGACTTCCTGACTACTGTGGTGATGTGACTATCAAAGGAGAGACTACTGTCCACCTGGGTCCCAAGGTCTCTTATCACGCATTTGGTGTTAAGTAGATTGCTGCCTATGTGGTAGTTCATAGGTACAGAGTTTTTACCAAAGGGGATGACACTGCACTTTTTGGCATTGAGCTTGAGGCCATGGCTCTGACACCAGGCATCTGTCTCAGTGAGGCCCTTCTGTAGGATGTCCACATCATTTGGGGACTTGACTATGGCTCCTAGTTTGCAGTCATCTGTGAACTTCATTAGCCAGAGGCCTTCTGTGTTAGCCTGTACTTCAGAGAAATAGAGAGGTCCCAGGACAGAACCCTGTGGTACTCCACTTGTCACTGCTTTGAGGTCAGATTTGGAGTCTGCAACATTTACAGTGTGGGTTCTGTCAGTGAGCCAATTGGCAACCCATCTTGTGACGTAGGGATTTATACCTAGTTTAGTGAGTTTAGCTATAATTCCAGAATGGGGTATGGTGTTGAAAGCCTTGGCAAGGTCAAGATAGGCTGTGTGAACCACCTTACCCTCATCTACGGCTTTGGTGACTGCCTCAAAGAAGTCAATCAGGTTCAGGAGTCATAATCTGCCTTTCACAAACCTGAACTGGGTGGGATCCAGAGTTGGAGGTTACCAATGTCTTTGTTTATGAGTTCCATGATGATACGTTCCATGGCCTTGCAGACCAGGCTCGTCAGGCTAATAGGTCGATAGTTCCAGGGATCTGTGGTGGCTCCCCCTTTGTGGATTGGGATAACTGTTGCTGTGCACCATTCAGTGAGCACAAAGCCTGATGTGAGGCTATTATTGAACATGGTGCTTAAGTGGGGAGCCAGTTCATTCTGAAGTTCGTGTAAAACGCAGCCTGGGATGTTGTCCGGTCTCATGGATGCTGTGTTTTTGGCTTTAGAGAGTGCAGCTTTTACCTGCGTAGTTGTGATTACAGGGACTCTGCATTCTTCCTGTATAGATATGGGCCCTTTAGGGGGTGAGGGGGGTAAAGTTAGCACTGAACCTATCTGCCAGGATGTTGGCAATATCAGTTGTTTCTGTAATTTTCTTGCCTTTGTGCTGTAACTCAGAGCAGATCTGGGTGTTGCCATCGAGATTCTTGACATAGTTATAGAATGCTTTGTGGTTGTTCTTGGAGTTAGTGGTGATTTTGTTTTCGTAGCTAGCTTTGGAGGATCTTATAAGGGATCTCAGCTTCTTACTGAGGCTGACCAGGGAGCTCCTCCACTGACGGGATTTTACTCTCTTTTTCAACAGTTTCTTCCTTCTGTTGTACAGTTTGTGTTATGGCAGGGGACCACCAGATTGGCTTCATTTTTTTGGAGGATAGCATCTTGGTTCTGTTTGGGATAGCACGATCCATGCACTCGTGTAAGTGCTTATAGAGTGCATTTGTGTAGGATTCAGCAGTTGTAACTGTACTGTCCATCTGCATGGGTGTCATGAAGTTCACCACTTCTGTCTTAAGAAGCATGAAGTTGGCTTTGGAGAAATTTTTTACTGTGGTTTCCTTAATGGGGGGTGGGGGCAGGATGTGGATATCAAGGGTGATTAGCTTACGGTTGGATCGGACCAATGAGGAGTTGACTTCAGGTGTGGAACACCGGTCACTCATGTTGGTAATGACTAGGTCTAGGATATTGTCGCCCATGGTGGGGGTCTGGATGAATTCCAGAAAGCATTGAACTAAGGAGTTGGTACATGAGTAGTTTTCCCAGTTAATGGTGGGGTAGTTGAAGTCGCCCATTATTAGGGTGTTTGGTTGAACCTTAATATTTTCCAGTACATCAAGAAAAGTGGAGTGGGAATCCTGGGGCATGGTGGGGGATCTGTAGCAAGCTACAATTTGGATTGCAGTTTTGCCCAGAGTTAGTTGCACTTGGATAACCTCAGATGCATTATGCTGAGCAACTAGCCTGGAGGTGTGGATATCCTTAATGAATCTGGACACACCTCCGCCTTTGGTGTTTCGGTCCAGGTTACATGGCCGATAAGTGTGGTATGAGTTATAGCCTGGTAGTGCAGGGGTGCTCTCTGGAGCCTTGAAACAGGTTTCAGTCACTGCACAGATATCGATGTTCTCCATTTTAAGGAGTGCCTCGAGTGAGTGCATTTTGAGATTTAGACTTCTAGCATTGAGTAGCATTGCCCTCAGTTTTTGCTTGCCTTTTCCTGTTATGGTGGTGAATTTGTTATTTGAACCTTGCCTAAAAAAGGCACTATAGGGGCAGCAAGAGCCTTAGCCAGTATTCAGAATCCCAGGGGTGACAGGTGCAGGCCATCTGTGGCAAAGCATCGTGGTCTGTCGACCATGTCATCCCAGGCAGACAGATACTGGATCCCCTTAGAATGACACCAGAAGCTTAGCCAGTTGTTGAAGTCAATCATTATGTCCTTGTACTGCGGTGTCATTCTGGGTAATGGCAGAATGGTACTCAGGGCTAGGGTCATACCTGCCTGGGCTACAAGATCAGAGAGCTCTTCCATGTCTCTTTTCATGTAGTCCAGGGAGGTACATCTCAGGTCATTCACACCAACATGGACAATGACAGAGTCATATTTGTACTTGTTGTGGAGTGACCTGAGTGTGTGGGTTATGTGGTGGATCCTGGCACCAGACAGCCAGCTGACAGTAACCTTCTCCTTGTTTAGCCTGGTGAGTGGGATATCAGTGTGTCTGACTATAGAGTCACCTATGACTAGTGTGTTGGGTATGTTGTTGTGCCTTATTGGCTGTGGTTGAGTGGCACACTGAGTCTGTGGGCTATGTGTCATTTGGGTTGTGTTGGGGATGGAGGTTGCTTGCCTTTCTGCTTTGAAGGCCTCTGTCGCTTAGACAGATTATTATTGAGAGCCTCCGCGAATGTTTTTGTGTTACTATGTGTAGATTTTGGTGGTGTAGATTTAGTGAGACTATGTGATGAGTGTGGTGTGGTGCAAATGTTTACCTTCTCCTCATGACTGTCAAGTTCAGTCTTGGTTGGAGAGAGCTTTACCTCCAGTTTGGCTAGATAAGTGCATCTCTCATAGGTTGTAGTGTTGGGTGGTAGGAGGAGAGGGTTGTCTGTGTACATGAGGCAATTTCTACATTGCCTCAAGATGCCCAGATTCATCAGATAGATAAGAGAGAACACTGGGAGCTGACCCTTGGACATGCATGAATAAAAAAAAATTTCCTCTAGATAAGTGAGGAAAGTGAGTACAAGAGCTGTTTTTCTCTAAGCAAGTGAGAAAAGTAAGTACAAAAACTGTTTCCTCTAAGTAATGAGGAAGACTGAGTGCTACAGTAATTAGTAGCTTATTTAGTTCTTTTAAGTTCTGAACAAGTGATGAGCATGAATAAGCAAATTTAAGTGCTAAAACTAAGAATCTGTATCTGCACTAGACGGGTTACAGGACAGAAACAAGTGCAAATGCAGGTTTTCAAATCAGAAAGTTGAGAGAGATGGAAGAGATTGCCCAAACGGTCAATAACTACAATTTCTGGGCCAAAACCACTCTTTATGTAGTAGACAAGTTACCTAGTGCTTACCACTCCCACTGATAAGCTAGAAGGCTTCCCTCCAAAATTGAAAGGCTTGGGGAGCTCAGAAGCTTACATGCAGTCCTGGATACAGCAAATCTGTATCTGGAACACTAGTTACAGGAAAGGTAGGAAACAATCTTACAGTTTTTTTTTTTTTTTTTTTTAACGGAAAAGTAGCAAAAACAATTCACATGCAGTGCAAGCTAGCACACTTGCGTATGTAGCAATATTAGGCCAAACACAGTTTAAAAAAATGCAATTAAATTAAAAAGGACTGAAAGCAAGAGCCGAGAGAGTTTATTAGGTAGAATATGTGGTAAAGAGATGGGACTGGGGGAGTGTCCCAGATCAAATCTACAGTGGGGCAGGCAACAGCAAAAGCCACCAAATGTAAACTACAAGCCAAAAATAGGGAGGGTGGGTGGTAAGTGAGACAACAGTTTCAACAGAGATCTAAGCAACAATTAACAAACTCTATAACAAAAAATATATACTCAGCTCTGTATATTTGCAGATAGTCTGGAAGGCAGTCTCTCAGAACACAAGTTCCAGCAATTAAATTACCTTAAATTTGAAATCTGGACAGTTCAGATGTACGAGAGAGAAAGGACATAGAAAATACAAGGAAAATCAGGTACGTTATGCAAAACTAAAGAAACATACCTGATTTCCCTTTATTTTCTCTGTCCCATCTCTCTCATATTTCTCAACGGTTCTGATTTCATACATTATAAAAAATGTTAAAAAAGAAGTAACAGATCTATCCCTTTTGCTTCTTTTTCAAAGCACTGATGTACTGTGTAAGCTTGGGAACGTCAACCCCATACGCATGTGCAGTACAGCAAGAAAGCCCCGCATACAGATACAAAGTGCAAGAACACCATGGCACGGTTTTACAAGGACATTATTTAAAAAAAGGAAGCAATTTTTTTCTTAAATAATGTGATTGTTTAATAGCAATAACCCATGGCTGGGGTGTGGGTAATGCTGACTTACCCATGGCTGGCTTTGTTTGATCAAACCATGCCACCCATGGGTAAATCCTGCATTACCCACACCCAGCCATGGGTTGTTGTTATATCATGTGATTGTTAAAATACAGTTCTGTTTGAATGATTCAGTTCTAAAGAAGTGTAGTTTAAGGATGAAAACACTTAACTATTGGCAATAAAGAAGGTCTTCATGGAACATCATTTTTCAGTTATCCACAATAATAGTCCAAACATCCACAGGAATCAAGCAATACGGTCCACAAGGCAGGTAGCAGATTGAGTAATAAATGTTGAATAATACACAGACTAGACAAAAAGTCCAAGCTTTATTAACAAAAGTGAGCGCTTTCACCTTTCGGCTTCTTCAGACATAAGCAGATAAAAACCAACAGTCTTTTAAATACTCTGTTACTACATCTCATTGGTGTATAGGTGACAACATCACTATAGTAAAAAACACTAAAAATAAAAAACTATTAAAATACTAAGAATACAAGTATATAGTAACAGCTCAGTAACCACTGAAGATAACACATAAAAAATGAGCTTAATTAAAGATAGATCAAAATATATTCACGAAAAAATTCATTTGCGAAATAAAATATAAAACAATACCTCAAGTATTAAAATGGGTACTGATTAATGAACCAACATGAATAAAAAACTGGTATAAATGAAGGAACAAGCTAATGGGTGGTTTAGGCAGACACTGTAACCCTTCTCTTTCTGAAGACAGGTTTAAGAGAGGCTTTATCATTAAGGCCAGGTTCTCTGTCTGCTTGACATCTGATAATCCAACTAAGTTCATTCTCTTCGGTTAATGTCTCAACATCACTCCCACGTAAATTGGGTTTAAAAATTTGGATGACTGAAAACACAAATGTGTGATTAGAACCCCTGTCTATGAAATGTTTAGCTAGAGCATTGGTGTGAGTGCCTATACATGTATGAAAAACATGTTCCCTTATGCGTTCCCTGAGTCTCCTATTAGTTTTACCTATATAGAAAGACTCACAGGAAATGCTTATACCACAGTGTAGTGGTCAGTCAGAATACATGCCTATACCACAGCACAGTGTACTGATGGCCTATCAGAATACATGCCTATACCACAGCACAGTGTACTGATGGCCTATCAGAATACATGCCTATACCACAGCACAGTGTACTGATGGCCTGTAAGAATACATGCCTATACCACATTGCAGTGTGCTGATGGCCAATCAAAATACATGTCTATACCACAGTGCAGTGTACTGAAGGCCTATCAGAATACATGCCTATACCAAAGCACAGTGTACTGATGCCCTATCAGAATACATGCCTATACCACAGCTCAGTAGTACGGATGTCCTGTAAGAATACATGCCTATACCACAGTGCAGTGTACTGATGGCCTATCAGAATACATGCCTATACCACAGCACAGTGTACTGATGGCCTATCAGAATACATGCCTATACCAGAGCGCAGTGTACTGATGGCCTATCAGAATACATGCCTATACCACAGCACAGTGTACTGATGGCCTATCAGAATACATGCCTATACCACAGTGCAGTGTACTGATGGCCTATCAGAATACATGCCTATACCACAGCACAGTGTACTGAAGGCCTGTAAGAATACATGCCTATACCACATTGCAGTGTGCTGATGGCCAATCAAAATACATGCCTATACCACAGTGCAGTGTACTGATGGCCTATCAGAATACATGCCTATACCACAGTGCAGTGTACTGATGGCCTATCAGAATACATGCCTATACCAAAGTGCAGTGTACTGATGGCCTATCAGAATGCATTCCTATACCACA
>NC_056748.1:149778538-149927177 GCF_019279795.1 Protopterus annectens | reverse complement strand
ATACCATGAATGGAATGTCTACAGACGTGCTTATTAAACATTGCTGTGATTGCTAGTAAAAGCTGTGTTTCTGTGCAACATTCACTCTTTAACCTGCAGCATGACAGAACGATACATTAACCACATTCACTGCACAGTTTAAATGCAAAGCTTCTGAGAAGCAATTCATTTAGTGGTATATTACTTCTAAAAAAACATCTTCCTGCCTTCTGTTCTTTTTTAAGGGTGTTCTTTAAGAAGAAAAAAAAGTAATATTATAATACCCTTGATGTTTTATTATGACATGGGGTATCCTGAACTGATGCTAAAGTCAAATAAAAATTATCTGCAAAACAATTATTACCAAAAAATGTTTAAAATACAGCTCAGCAACTCACTTCAGATGAGTGAAGCCTCATAGGTGGACTTGAGTTACGATTTGTTATATACAGAAAATCTGTATTATATATTTTGATAAATGATGTTGACCATAGTGGTTCTTAAAATGCATTTTCTGATTGAAATGTCAAACCTGGTGCTCATCAACATGTAAACAGCAAACAGGATTTCAACACTCACTATGAAGTGAATCCGTTTAAATATTTTCTTCACAGATGCAGATTCACACAATTGAAAGCTTAACGTTTTCAGACAGATAATATAATATACTGTAATGTGAATAAAACAAACAATAGTAATAATTACATGGGTAGAAATGGACTGTATCCACCAATGGGAAAGGGAGACTACAGTAAGAAGAAAGACTTCTTGCATCCTTAGAGTAGGGCTGCAATGTAATTCATACAACCTAACATTTTTTTTCAATTTAATTTGCTAATTGGGTAAGTGAACTAGTCCTCATACCCTTTTCAGAAGTGAAACAGGCTACAAGGACAGGAGTAAATGCAACCTATATGGACAGCTTAGACTAGCCAACTAACCAGCATGCTTTTTGGAAAGTTTGAGGAACCCCGTGTACCTGGAGAAAACCCAATATATGCAGGGGGACATGGAAACTCCTCACATTCAGAAAGTGGAAGTCAGGACTGAACCTCAGATCCTGCAGCTGTAAGGGAGAGATCATATCACTAAGCCTACTGATCTTATAACTACATTACAAATGCATATACGTTTGTTGACTAGGTTACTTCCAGTAGGCATGGGGAGAATGAAGGTGGCATTTATAAGCATTTATAGTGAAGGAGGAAATGTGCCAACAACTCCAGGGAAATTCTAATACTGTTTTCATTAAATGCCTTAGAACTTTACACATCTACCTGAACTACCACCTAGTGAAGCAAATGGCACCTTGGTTTACATCTTACCAAAGGAGGGCACCTCAGGAATGCAGCACCCCCATTAAAATGCACTATAGTGACAGTACTGGAATATAAACAAAAGTGCCTGGTGTGGGGATGGAACATTTTCTGATCTTCCTGCCACCAAAGATGACTGGGCCACCTGTTAAGCTACTGAGTCTACAACTCTCACTAACAGGTCTCTCCAAACACCATAATATTGGGTGACTTCAACTACCCAAACATTGATTGGGAAAACTACTCAAGCCAAAACACCCTTGCCCAGCGGTTCCTAGAATTTATAAACTCAAATGCTATGGAACAACTGGTCACCACTCCCACAAGAGGGGACAACATATTGGACCTGGTCATCACCAGCATAGGGACTCTATGTTCTACACCAGAGGTAAACCCCTCATTGGTAAGATCAGACATAAACTAATCTCACTGGAGTGGAGACTGACAACAATCTATGCTTTGACACTCACCTTAACAGCACTATAAAACTAGTTAACAGAAAACTAGGCTCATTGTACAGAATTAAACCATTCCTTACTCCACTTGCCAGAACGTCCATCGCCCACTCCCACCTAATTTCCACCCTCCTTTATGCCTCCTCTATCTACACTAATCTCTCCAAAGCTAACCTCAGCAAAATGGCTGTTGCCTACATCAGTATTGCTAGATTTGCCTCTGGCTCTACTTTTAGAACTCACCACTGCATAAACTTAATCCAATTAGGATGGCTTGAGCTACAAAACCTGATTTTATTTCACCAACTCTCCTTAGCCCATAAAATTCTGTACAAAGCCATTAATACTCCCATACTCACTACGCTTATTACTCCTTACTGCAATCTTAAAAGTCTACGTTCTTCTAATAAACTACTTATTTCCACTTGTAAATCCTGTAACATGGCTGGAAACTCTCAAACACAGTAGGAAAAATCTGGAACTCCCTTCCTGACAATCTCACTGCACTCTCCTCTCCTCCCTGCTTTAAATCCCAACTCAAAACTCACCTCAAAACCCACTGGCTCTGCCCATGTACTAATCCTGACTAGCTTTCTATATCCTCCCAAGTACTTCCAATTTTTCTGATTACAGAACTTATACTAACACTTCCCTGTTTCTTCCATCATGCTCAATTTGCACACCTTTAATTTGTAGTTATTTGTAGTTAATTTCTAATATTTCTACTGCAAATATATGCCAAATGAATATTCTCATAGCTAATTGTTTTTCTCTGTTATTAATGTATGCATTTGGAGCTTTTCTCCCCGGGCCTCTGCTGAAAATGGACATATATCCAGTTGGACTAGCTGCTGCAGATGTCTTGTGAGGTACATTCCAAAAGGGGCGTTGTACTCTATAATAGGCCTAATGAGTGTCGAGTGTAAAATAAAAAATAAAATAAAAAATCAGTATAGGGTGTATTTTATACATTTTTAAGCACTTTTTTATCCATGAATATGGGATACTATCAAATGCTTTTTTGTAGTCAGTCCAGGCCATCCTTAAATTCTTCCCTTTCGTACAGTTCTCCACTCTGACTTTATTTAACAACACATGACCCTTTGTTCCATATGACTTTCTTTTACTGCCCTTTTGTTCTACTGCCATAATTGAGTTTCTTCTAAATGACTATAAACTCTGTCAGCAACAATTCCCATGTACAGTTTATACATCATCAGAAGACAAGTTATTTGTGCATAATTTTTAGGGTAGCTTGCAAGTTCGTTCTTATAAAGGAGCATTGTTTTTCCTGTTGTTAGCCAGGTTGGTATCTGTTCAGGGTGCACATATAAATAGTTCTTACTCATGGCTAAATCTTTGTGCAAAGATGTTAATACTTTTAACCAAAAGTTAGGTACTGCATCTGGGCTTGGGGTTTTCCAGTTAGAGGCTTTTCTTAACTTTGTTTCAATCTCTCTGGCTGTTACTTCATCCCATTTCATATCCTGTACCTTTAAAATTCTTATTCTATCTATTACTTCTTCTGTCCATTTAACATGTCTGTTGTGTTCCATGTGATCTTCAAATTGTATCTTTTTCTTCTGTTTTTGATAGTCTTGCCATTCCTTTTACCTTGTTTCCCAACTCTCTATAAAAGTTTTTTGGGTCATCAATAAATTGCTTATTTTGTACTTTTCCTTTATATTTATTTGTGTATCTTCTAAGTTTTTCCACCTGTGCTGAAATGTTTAGTTTGTTATTTGCAATAGTGCATGATAGATCCTGGCAGGGGCGGCTCGTGCTATAGGACTGCAGGACTGCAACCCCCCCACCTGTAAAAGGAATAAAATAAATTTCCCCACTGTAGAAAATAAAAAATAAACTTAAAAAATGTTTTATGAGTACTCCACACATATATGCTTAGTTCCTGATTGCTGTGTTAGGCAGTCCAGAACTCCACACACACACGTGTGCTTCATTCCAGACTGCTCTGTTAGGCAGTCCAGATAGTGAAGGCAGGGAACTCCACCCAGAGGTCTATGTGGTGGCAACCACACAGACTGGAAGAACACCAGACTACATCACCTGCAGGCTCCAGCCTACTCACGTCTCGTGGGGAGACCCAGAAAGCCTGTTGTGGAGGACAGGGAATTATCAGGCTGTTGCAGGACTTGGCTGCCATGGAGGAGGATCTGTGGTGTGTGTAATGCCCCAGTTGTTACATGGTGGTGGGTAGAGAATAAGGCTTGAACCCAAGTGACAAGAGCCTGAATTTCCTACCCACCACCATTTGTAAAACATTTGCAGATTTTTGCCTCATATTTGTTCTGTTCCTCATAAAATCTGTGGTTTCTCTATTTTTGTTACTTAACACAGCCAGTAGTGCAGTGGTGCAGTGGTAGCGTTGTTGCCTAACAGCAAGTTTGTCTAGTTTGATTCTTGGCTGGGGTGCCTTCTGTGTGGAGTCTGCATATACCTCGTGGGTTTGCTCTGGTGTCCTCAATGGATATTTGTCCCTATTTTTGGACTGTATTCCCCCATTATTAGCTTTGTACAGGTTTTTTGTGCCAAGGTTGAGAGCTATGGTGATAACTGAACTCACTGAATATGTTTGGGGGCTGTATTCCCCCATTGTTGGCTTTATTCAGGTGTATTGTGCTAAGATGTTGACAGCTATGGTGAGAACTGAATTCACTAAATGGTAGCCATTTAAGTTTCAGTCTTCCTTTATTTCATAAAACAGATGATTTGGCATAGTGGAATGTTGCTCTGACTGTTTTGCACAGGGTCATGGGTTCAATACTTGGCAGTAAAATGTATGGTGGTAACACAGCATTTTATTCTAACAACTTTCCAACATTATACAAGCAATGTTTAAAATGTGTCCCTATGTTTTGGTCTTTTGCTCCCCCCCCCCCTTAAAATTTGGATTTTTCCAGATTTCATGTGCTGCAAAGTTCAGAAATGCAGCTGAGTGTCAAGTAGATTTTACAAGAAGCTGAGAGCTGCAGGGGAACAAAAGTTTAGTGCTGCTTATGCCGAGTCTGCTTATGTTGTTAATAGTACAATAGGTAGTGTATTTTCTTTTGATGCAGAAGGCTGTGGGTTCTACTCCCACAGTAGGTAGATGCATTGCTCATACTGTACTGTATTGTAAAGGGGCGGATGCTGCAGTCCTTTTTGGTGAAGATACCTAGTAACTATGAACCTATTATCAGTTTGTCATCCATTCCCTATTGCAATATTACTAGCTTATTGTTTTTTTTAATGCAACATAGGCAATTTATTCCTCAAGGGCAACAGGCACTTTATTTGTAGATGAAACAATGAAATATAAAGTTGTTTGCTAGTAGCAACCTCTTCATTAGTTACAGATTTCTTTAAAGTGGAATTATTTAGATGGCTTTTACTTCTTCAGAGATTGTGCATATCTACTGATACTGGTGGACTGTAGAAGTTTGAGTAGACTTTTATGATAGAAATGTTCTGAATTGAGCAGTTTTGTCATTATTGGTGCATGCATTTTGTTTCATTGTTTACTGGAAAAATGTTCAAAACAAATTTAAAATGCCCTCTAACAACTGTATTGTATGGTGCAAGGAATATAATTTAATACAATCAGGAAGGTGTATCAAAGACCACACGTATGTTTCATGTGCAAGGGGCCTATGATTTGAAAACAGCCCAAAGTTAAGCTTTATCTGCTACTGGCAAAATGTATTTTCTTTGACTGTGGGTTTCAATGCTGTTTCAATGAATATGAGTTTCAAGGGCAGAGAAGTTTTAATGCTAAGTCTGTTTTCATTGTGAGATTGCATTGCTTTATTTAGCAGATGTCTTAGTGTTTGTGCTGTAAAATGCAAAATAAAGCTTTCAAATGAAGTCCAAATCATCATAGAAGTAAATCAGTATGCACATTAATGTTTATGGTAAATGGGGTGAAATAGCCAAGTAATGGTTCATAGGTTCATAGGTAGGTTCATAGGTAGGTACTAGGCTATCCACTCATCAAGATTTTTCTTGAAGAGTGTTAATGAGGAACTTTGCTTGACATAGATGGGTAGCCTGTTCCAGAGTATGGGAAGTCTCTGGGATGGGAATCTATCCCTCCAGCAAGTCCTGTTTATTGTGGTGACAAGGTTTAGGTCCCTAGAGTGTGTAGCTCGGAGGGATTGGGATTTCTTTAGGTATAGCATGTCCAACAGCTCTGGGTTTGACATAGCTTTATATGTTAGGCAGAGATCACCTCGGAACAGGCAATATGCTACAGAGTAAAGTTGGAGTTTTTTGAGACGATCAGTGTAGGACATCTGTTTTAAGCCAGTAATTCTCTTTCTGAGGTACTTCTGTGGCCTTTCCAGCTACTGCAGATGTCTTGTGAGATACAATCCAAAAGGGGCATTGTACTCTATAATGGGCCTAATGAGTGTCGAATAGAGGGGAACAATGACCTCTTTTTTCCTGGATGAGAACCCTTTTGTGATGAGGTGTGCTATGTAGAAGGATTTTCTGACTACTGTGGCAATGTGATTATCAAAGGAGAGACTACTGTCCACCTGTGTCCCAAGGTCTCTTATCACACATTCGGTATTAAGAAGACTGCTGCCTATGTGATAGTTCATGGGTACAGAGTTTTTACCAAAGGGGATAACAATGCACTTTTTTGGCATTGAGCTTCAGGCCATGGCTCTGACACCAGGCATCTGTCTCAGTGAGGCCCTTCTGTAGTATGTCCACATCATTTGGGGACTTAACTATAGCTCCTAGTTTGCAGTCATCTGCGAACGTCGTTAGCCAGAGGCCTTCTGTGTTATTCATTGGAATGGCTGCAGGGGGGAGGCTCCATTTGACCATGATTTTGTGAGGGGGAAGGGCGGCAAACTCAAAGACAGCCCCAGCTGAACTATACCTCTCAACTGTCCAGATTTTCACAGAATGAATAGATTTTTGGTTTGTTCCTCATAAAATGTGCGGTTTACTGGCAAATAATTTAGAAATTAAGTCACTAAATAATGACAGACACTGAGTTTCAGACTTCATAACCTTCAGAAAAATGCATGCTAAAGCAAGACCTGTTATTCTATCAATTGTCTCAGTTTATACAATAATTTATAGTACTGTTTATATGTTCCCCCAGTATATTTGGCCTTGTCCAGATTTCCTGCATTAACAGGTTGAGAGGTACATGCAAATAAATTGCTTTACAGAATTAGGCATAGCCAAACCTCTCAACTGTCCCCGATTTTGACTCAGAATGTTGCTCTTCCCCTAATAATCCCGCCGCAAAATGGCAATTTTGGAAGAAAACGTGGAGGGTTTACAATTAAGAAATAACTGTAATAATCAGAGTTATAGATTACTTTTATTTCAGAAATGCATGTAGATTCTTTTATTTTATCAGCTGCTCAAATTAGCAGTACTAATATTAAAACAGTGTCCCTTCTTTGACGGGTTCCCAGCTGTATTGTGTGGCTATTTTATATTTTTGCATCACATTTTTGGTCCATTTTTCATAAAATTGTGTTTTTTGGCAAATTAGTGGCAAATCATTAAAGACTGAAGTTAGAAAATAATGACAGACATTTCAGTTTCAGATTTCTTACCATTCAGAAAATTCATACTAATGCAAGACCTATTATATTATCTTTCTAAGTTTATAAGAGCAATATTTAAAAATTGTCCTTATTTTTGGGCCTTTGTCCCACTTCTATGTATGGCTCTGTCCATATTTCTTGTTCTGAGGTTGAGAGGTATGACAAATGTGTCAGGGCCATCACAGTCAGCCAGAGACATTTTCAAATTGTGACATACTTGTTGCACCCCACTCCCCCATGTAGTGACTCTGGATGTGTCCAAGCAAGGCAAGGAGCAGTTGTGCAGTGTAAATGTGCAGAGTATTCCCCCATCCAAGGTAGACACAAGTGCTACTTTTATACTGTCCTTGATTTTGCAGAATGTTCTGGTTTCTGTCACATTTTTATACTGTTGATTTATGCTTATTATTACTTAGAAAGTGCCTGTTGCTCTGTGTTTAAGTAGCAATGCTTTAATGACCATCAGGTAAGCTTGTCTGAGATTGTAAGATGCAAGTATGCTTTAATAAGTATACTGTTAAAGAATTGCCAACATTGAAAGCCTTTCTGTTGTTGCCATGCAGATAATACTTACATAACTAGATAATGCTAAGCCTTGGCTATTGAAATGCATATGACAGTATTTGTAATAAAGGACATGATTACATTATTTTTAAGAAGCTCATTACACTTGTTGGAGACATGCAATCATCTTTGCAGGCTTTACCTGTAAACCAAACAGAATGCCAATCTATCATGTGTGGTCCATAGCCTGTGCAGTAATCCTTTAAGCAATGTATCTTGAGCTTGTTTCTTGTTTGCTGTTCATTTTTTTACTTTGATCAGGTTTTCCCCATGAACCAAGTAGATAGTTGTTGTCAGGCAGCAGGTCTTTTTGGATAAGAAACATTTTTACAAGTGGGGGCATCACAGAGATTGCTACTTTCAGCATGTTACTTGGTACTTTAATAAAGCTGAATATAAATTATAATTGGAACTGGAGTACAAGGAGAAGTGGTTTGAGTTGAGTGCTGCTTGTTTTTCTTATACTTGATTTTGACTGGCATTCCAGTAATGTATTTAAAAAGTAATTTATTTTTTCATACCTCACAACCTTTCTGTTTCCATCTAGATATTAAGTAAGCTGTCATGCAACCAATGCATTTAAATATTTTTTTTTCTTCTACACTTCATTTTGTCTTGATTGGACTCTCATAATGACAGTTTGGCACCCAGGGCAGGGTATTTAATTAAAGTTACATTTTTTGTGTTTTGTGTTTTTGAGCACAGCCCCTCCCCTTTCTAGTTGGCTACACCCCTTGCCATTGACCCCACCCATTTACCTGTCTCCTGCAGCCCCATTTTGATTTGAAGTCACCAGCTGCCACTAGATCCTGGTCTGTTTTAATACAGCACATTGCTTTTACCGCATCTATATTTCTTAATATTTTTGTTTCCTTTATAATTATCTGCATATCTTCTAAGTTTTTTTTGCCTGTGCTGATATCTTTAGTTTATTATTTGCAGTAGTGTACAATAGATCATGGTCTCTTCTAATATAGTGGTTTGCTTTTATCACATCTATTTTTCTAATTAATTTTATCGAACTGTTTCCTCTTCTCGACTCTTCTAACAGTGACACTTCTTGTTCTAATTGCGTTATACTTTTCTATATGCGATACTTTCATGATGACATTCCATTTCTTCCCTTCCTTTCCCTTATCGCTCTGTGTTTTTGTGGTAAGACTTTGTTATTAATTTAGCTGCATGGTAATATATCCTATTTACTTCTGTTATGTCACATGAATTTCTGTTAACAGTCTTGTTTACTGTGTTCATTTGTTTTATCAGATTTCTAACATTTTGGGTCTTATTGACTTTCTGTAATATATTTAGGTTCATAGGTTGGTACTAGGCTATCAGCCCTAGGGCCTATACAAGCCTAGCCATAACAATTCCCTGGCGATTTCTTCCCACATTATTTACTTTCCTGGACCCCTGTCTAGCAGGGCGACTGACGTGATCCCTGGGGTGAATTTCCTTTCTCCCATCCAATTGTCATGGTTCCTCTTGAAGAGGTCCAAAGAGGCACTCTGCTTGACATGTATGGGCAATCTATTCCAGAGTCTGGGGAGTCTCTGGGTCAGGAACCTATCCCTCCAGCATGTTTTGTTTATTGTGATGACAAGGTTTAGATCCCTAGAGCATGTAGCTCTGAGGGATTGGGATTTCTTTAAGTGTAGCATGACCAACAGCTCTGGGTTTGACATGGCCTTGTATGTTAAGCAGAGATCGCCTCTGAGTAGACGATATGCGACAGAGTATAGCTGGAGTTTTAAAGGCGGTCAGTGTAGGGCATCTGCTTTAGGCCTGTGATTCTTTTAGTGAGGTATTTCTGAGGCCTTTCCAGTTGTTGCAGATGTCTTGAGAGGTACATACCAAATGGGCGTTGTATTCTATAATGGGTCTAATGAGGGATGAGTACAGTGGGACAATGACCTCCTTCTTTCTGGATGAAAAGCCCTTCGTGATGAGGTGTGCCACATAGAAGGATTTCCTGACTGTTGTGGCGATGTGGTTATCGAAGGTGAGACCACTGTCCACCTGTGTCCCTAAGTCTCTTATCACACTTTCTGTGTTTAGTGTACTGCCACCTATATGGTAATTCATGGATACATGTTTTTTCCCAAAGGGGATAACAAAACATTTCTTGGCATTGAGCTTGAGCCCATGGCTATTGAGCTTGAGCCCCTATTTTATTGATGTTAATATGTCTGTCCATCTCTATTAAGTCAAGCAACTTTTCCCTGAGATCATTTTCTTCTAAACTACGGGCACATTCTTTATTCTCTGTTTCCTGTGGATATTCTACAGAAAGGTCCAGAACATCTTCCTGTGACATATTCTCTTCAGCTGCATCCTGCGTCACCTGTTGCTATTTTGTATGGGAACTCACTGGCCTATCACTCCACAACATTGACTGCGTCAGAGTTGCCACCGTTTTCTGTTCTTTCCATCCTTGTGCAACTTCACCTGAACTTTTGTACTTTTTCCTACTGAAGACTCCAGAGTATCGTCTTGTGGCAAGTGATCAGATACTTCCTATTCCACCTGTTTCTCTTTAATTTGCAGACTCACTGTGATGTTACCAGAGTTGGATTTTCTACACTAAATCTTCTTGTGGCAAGAAGCTTCACTGATTGTTTTTCTTGGTGCTTCGCTAGTCTCTCAGGGTGTAGCCCCGCTCTGTTCGCCCTCGCTTACGCTCGGGCTCACTCCACTCCCCTACCCTATTCTCATTCCCACCTACCCCCATTTCAATTACATTTATACCTAACCATTTCTGTACACACCCCTTTCCCCACCCTACTGACCAATTTTCCAACCTATTACATTCTCTGACTCACTCCTACAACCCCTCCCCTACTATTACCTGAATATATTATCCACCCCTCCTCCCACCTAACCTATTTAGCCATACACCAACTCATTCTACTACTTCCTCAAGCAATATTACACCTCAACCTCTAATACCACTATCTATCCCTCAGATAAAATTACACCACACACATTTCCCCTACTTAGACTCCAAACATTATGCTTCATCTACTCCTATCTATAACACTGTCTTTACCCTCCCACTAGACACATCTTACCATAGTCACACACCCTTCTTTCACCCCACTCTCACCCTTCCAGTCACACACACAATACACACTAAACCCTTACCCCTCCCTATAGTACCCTCCCTTTTCTCTCATCACTTTACACACCTCCTCAAACACAAACTCCCACCTTCTCACAACAGCTTCCCAAAGCATAAAATAAAGTCCCCTGAACCAAACCCTCTTAGGATTACTCTCTCTACCTCAATACTGACCCTTCTTTTTGCAGGAGATATTCATCCTGATCCTGGTGCCTTCACTAAGTCTTCTGCTACCAGCACTCCCCAAAGGTCTACCTCTTCCCATCTCTTCTCACTAACACACACCACCTCATCCACAAGACAACTCAAAATCCTTGCACTCAATATCCACAGTACACTAAACAAAGTCCCTGACTTACACTCCTGGATAACTCTACACATTCCAGATATACTCTGTATCTCCAAAACATGGCTAAAACCTCACATAACAAACAAAGAAATCCTACCCCCAGGATACAATATCTTCTGCCATGACAGACCAACAAAAAAGGTGGTGGGGTAGCTATACTTTATTCTGAACATTTCTCAGTCCATCTGCTACCTTTCTCCCCCCCCCCCCTTGCTTTCACCCAGCCGAGATTCTCATAGTCAACTGTAACTTAAACAGGCATAAAAAGATAGTCATTGCTGGAATATATATACTTCCTGGCAATAACATCCCCATACTAGAAAACTTTCTTGCCTAGATCTCTCAAACCATCTCTTATGAAACTAGGCTTAGTTGGGGTCTGCAGGATCCTGGATTTGAACCTTGCTGAGGCTATCTATTTTGTTGCTGGACAGAACAAGGGCCATTGGATACCAGGTGATTAAGGGACTTTTATGAGAGGCTGGCCTCACGGTTAAAGTGCTTGCCTTACAAACACAAGGTGCAGGGTTTGAGTCTCACAAGGGATAATTAGCAAGGCTTAAAATGGCTTGCAAGGGCAGTTAGCCTAGTACTAATCTATCTAATCTATTATTCTAGAGGATGTTAACATCGACTGGAATACTCTTACCTCAAGATATCCCAATATGATGACATTAATCTATACGGAGTCTCCCAGCACATCACCTCTCCTACTCATTCTAATCAACATTCTAATACTAGCTCCACTCTTGACTGAATACTTACCTCCCACCCCAACCTCTACCATAATGCCTCTACACTCCCTGATACTCTTAGCTACCATCACCCAACCTCCATCTTACATCACCTATCTCAACCTCCTAAACCTCATAAATATAAGGACTGTCACAATCTAGATGAATTTAACCAAACACTCTCCTCTATAAATTGGTCTTTTCTTTTCAACCTCTCCCTCGAAGAAGCTGTCCTTCAATTCAACAGCATCTTCCTTAGCACCCTCAACTCCCTGGCACCTATCAGAAAGACTAGGGTTAAAATTAACTATGCTCCCTGGTTAAGCAAAGAAGCTCACTCCCTCATGCAAAAGAGAGACAATGCTTGGAAACTTCGGAATAAACTCAAAACGCTCTCTAGTCTCCAAATGTAAAGGGAACTACGGAACACCACAAAGTGTCATCCTTGACAAAAATACTTTTATCTAGACCCACAAAGAATCCTCCGCTCTAACCCCCAAAAATTCTGGAGTACTATCAATAAACTACTACACCCAGGGAACCCAACTCCTCCTAACCCATCCCCGAACAGCTCTCCATTTGAAACCGCCACTCTTCTGAACTCCCATTTCATTAACTCCATACAAAACCTAATTAAACCAAAGATACCTGCCCTGACTCTCCCCCCTACCCACAAAACTCCTTTCTTTATTAAGCCTGTCCCCACTTCCATCATCAGATCACTACTCTATAAACTAAAGTCTTGCTCCCCTTCCACTGACAACCTGACTCCTCTATACCTCAAACTACCTGCCCCTTCTATCGCCTACCCTGTCTTCATCCTTATCAATAGGTCAGTTCAGGAAAATTCTGTCCCTAATATCTGGAAAAATCCTATATTATACCATTACATAAAGGGGTAACTCCACGGACCCCTCCAGTTTCAGGCCTATTGTGATTCTGTCCTCTCTGTCTAAAATTCTGGAAAAGTGGATACACAAGCAGCTTATCTAATATCTCCCTCAGGAAAACCTCCTCACACCAACACAACACAGTTCCACATCATAGCACAACTACAGCCACTGCTTTCCTTCACTAACTCTATCACTACATCTCTTAACAATAACAGCCTAGTGTCATGCCTCTTCCTCAACCTTTCCAAAGTGTTTGACACTGTGTCCCATAAAATCCTTCTCTCCAAACTCTCCCAATTTAATCTCTCCATTTCTACTCTATCCTTTCAAACAGAGCTCAGTCTGTCAAATGGCTGGTGTGCCCCAAGGTTCCATCCTTGACCCACTATTATTTAACACCTTTACTAACAATCTCTACCAATCATGTACTCTCTCCACACTCATAGAATATGCCAATGACTTGACCATCATCACAACCTCTGACAATCTGCCCCACCTACTCTCCTTCACTCAAGACATGCTCCACTCAGTTGAAGCATGGCTCACCTCTAACCAACTGCTACTCAACCCAAACAAAACAAAACTAATTCTCTTCCTCTGTAAGTCCCTCCAACACCTCAAATCCTCCTTCTTAGTCTCTTCTCAAAACAACACTACTGTTATGGTTGAATCTCACACAAAACTTCTCGGTGTTTATATTGACAACAAACTTAAAATCAACATCCAAATCCATAACTCCATCAAAAAGACACACCAGAAACTAGGATTACTATGCAGAAATAAAAAACACTGCAATCTAGATTGTCCCTAGCGCAAACCTACCTATTGCCTACCCTACTATATGCTTCCCCAATTTTCAATAACCACCAGAAAAATTTATCAACCAAACTCGAGCTTACCTACAACAAAATTGCTAGATTTGCCACGAACCTGCCCTATCGCTCACATCACTGTCTCTCCTTACAAAGACTCCACTTGTTAGAACTCTGCAATCAACTCCTCCTACCTCAACTCCTTTTGATTCATCAACCAACAGCCTGTCCATCTCCAGAAACCATCATCTCTCCTTATGTCCCAAACCAGGACCTTCGTAGCTCCGACTAACACCTCCTTCAAATCACCAAACCTAATAAAGCTATGATAAAAATGCTTTATAGCCACACAGTTGGTTCTTCTTGGAACCAGCTCCCCCTCCATATCAAAATTATCCAAAACCCATCTAACTTCAAACTCACTATAAAGGAATATCTGCTTAACTCCTGGACCTCCCCCTATAAAGTTCCTACCTGAACCCTGCCTACACTGCCTCCTCCCCCTCCTCTTTCTCAGTTCCCTGATGACTCTGCCCCCCCCCCCACTACTTTCACTCACTGATACCTAGTCCTATCTTTATTTCTGCACTCTCCAACTTTATGGCCATGCCCATCCATTATACTCCAATCTCCACTCTTTACTTCTCTCTCCAATCTCACCCTTCTCTTTCTTTCCACTTATTGCATGGATCACTCTCTCTGACACCTGTACACCTCACTACACTAAGGTATAGGTTAGTAGTGTCCTTTCCAAAGTACTGATTGCCTTATTTTTATGTACTTCCTGTGCCTGCAAGGTACACAATTGATTAATCTCTATTGTTTTTTTTTCTTTTTTCTCCACATACATTGTAAAAATGTAATCTAGTCTGCTGTATGTACCTGCTCTATATTGTATATATAAATTTTGTATAAACTGTATGTGAAAATACTTTTTTGATTGTAAAAATTACTGTCCTGTAATTGGAGCATTTTCCCTCGGATCTCTGCTGAAAAAAGGCACCTGCCCAGCCAGACCAACCCGGTTAACAAACGGCAAATAAATAAATACAATAATAAATGAATCCTTCACTTCTCAGATAATCCATAACTTCAATTTCTGTTTGTTTAACGTCTCCATTACAAGTCATCTTTTCTACCTTGCAGCTTTGTTTTCTTATTTTTTCTATTGTAAAATGTTATATGTCCAGATGCTTTTGCCTGTTTTTCTCTTCAAATATCTTTGGCACTGCCTTTTTTGTATTGTTTAGTTTTGCTATCTCCTTTGCATAAATAGGGCACCATATTAAATCTCCTTTCTTTCTCATGTCCATATTTCTTATTCTGATGTCTCCTGCTCCTCCTGTTTCTTCTTAATTTGGGGATTCATTGTTCCATCATGCTGTGACATAACCTGTGTTAGACTGTCTACACTAAATCTTTGACTTTGCAGGTATTCCATTACTTCAGCTTCTATTTGTTTAACTTCTACTTTGTTAATCTTCTGTTCTACATTCCCTTTTGTGGTTTTATTTTTGTATAATGTGAAATTTTCTATATCTAGATGCCTTTCCCTTTATTTGTCTTCAAATATCTTTGATGCTGCTTTTTTGTATTGATTAGTTTGTCTTTCTCCTTTGTATAAATATTACACCTGATCACAGCTCTCTTTCCTTCCGTGTCCATGTTTCTTTTTTATACCTTTCAAAATCTCTAGGTTTTTGTTGTTTATATTTTCACACTTTCTCAATCGCTTCTTTTTCTAAATGGCCCAAGGTTTCTTGGTATATAATGTCTTTCATGAATGTGTTGTATTGATGAACACAAATTTGCATTTGAAGCTTTTGACAGTTTTACTTGGGCAAGAATTTTCTTTCCTCTAATTTCTCTCTCTTTTTTTTTTTTTGAAAATCGTCTCCCTCTGAGCCTGGCCTAACCCCATTGTAGGAATGTTTCCATGTCTTCAGGATTATACACTGTCATTTTTTCTAGTCCTAGCAGCAGTATGCTTAGCAGGATGGATTGGGAGGGTGGCTTAATGGTTAAGGTGTTTGCCTTACATACACAAGGTGCAGGGTTTGAGTCTCACAAGGGATAATTGGCTAAGCTTAAAATGGTTCACAAGAGCAGTTAGCTTAGTACTAATCTATGAACGTATAAGGATTAGGCATTTTTTCGTATTCTGGGACATGTCCACCCAGCTGTCCTTTTAATTTTTTAACCTACTTCTGTCTGTGATATATATTATATAAAATACAGTTTATACCAGTGTTGTCTTGAAGAGATTTTGTAAAAACAAGGTCCACCTTGTGAAGGCAATCACAAGACTTTAGGATGAATTTAATTCCAAAAATACTACTCTCCTTTGCCTGCTGATTTTATCGTATCAGCATCCAAACCCCCACATCTGTGATAATTAATATTTTATATCTCACATCATAAAATCTCAGAGAACAAGGAAAATACAGGATCGTACAATACTGAAACTAGAATATATTATTACAGGAAGTGAAGGGGAACCCCCTGTGACAAACCAAAATGCTGCCAGCCCAGCTAGCTGGAATTTTGTAAATAATTATATGTCACTTGAAAATATTAATGTGATTTAAACAGAAATGTGACAATGCCAGCCCAGCTATCTGGAATTTTGTAAATAATCATATGTCATTTGTGAATATTAATAAGATCCATAGGCTTGCCTTACAAATGTAAGAGAACTATATGTTATGTGTATATTAAACTACTGGTGCAGAAGTGTTTGTTAAACTGTATGTTATGTACTGAGCTTCAGGAATGTAACCACAGTGTACCCTGCTGGAAAAGAGCAGAAATGTATATAAACTATATACCTGTGCAGATGTTTATTTTAATGGTAGAAGCTAGAACATACAGAGTTATCTTGCAAAACATCAAGAAAATAAGTTAAAATTGTTTATGACTGTGCTATAAAAGTTAGTTAATGCAAAGAGGCAGGATGTCTAGAGTTAGGAGGTTTTTTCTTTTGCCTTGGAACTGAAATAATTACTAGGTTTAAAATGTAAAAGTGTTTAACTGTTTTATGACTTTCATTTATAGGCAAACTTCTGAGAGATATGTACCTCTGACACAGAGGTGCTAAATTCTATATTTCTGTTAGCCTGGGAAATGAAAGCAGGTGACATAGAGTGATGTCATCCCAGCTAACCCAGCAGTAATGTATATTATTAATTTAAGAACTATCTCAGAGATTGAGTCTGTGCATTTTGTATCTTGTTTTTGAACTAGAAACATCCCACTCATCAGCACTTCTGTCTGCGTCTTGCTAATAGTAAGTAACTAGGGAAAAGTGATTTCTCTTAGATATAGATAGGAATATAGTAAAGATTAATTTAGATGTTTTCCGTATTTATTTGAGACTGTCCTGCAATGTTGTTTTAAAAATATTTCCTGTGATTCTGAACTCTGTAGTCACTGTGCTGAGTTATTGAATATTGTCTTGTTCTTTTATTATTTATTATTAAATATATTTAAACCTTTTAATTGTGGCTGGTTTGTTTAGAGATATTTAAGCTCTTAGAGTACTTGCATATGTATTTGGTGAACCTGTAAAGACCACTCCTAAATAGCCTTGGCCTCGATCACACTTACCATTTGGATAATAGTAACATTGCACAGTAAGATTGGTCACCCTTTGGGAAGAGCCTTAAAGTAGTTGATAAGGGATTTTGGTGGCAGTGCTAACTATCCTATGGTCTGGGCAGAAGGGGGCATAGCTAGTAAACCTGTACCAGCCTTTTACAGGTGTGTGTTTGTGCATAAATCAAATCTCAAAGTGTGTGTGTGTGTGTGTGTGTGTGTGTGTGTGTGTGTGTGTGTGTGTGTGTGTGTGTGTGTGTGTGTGTGTGTGTGTGTGTGTGTGTGTGTGTGTGTGTGTGTGTGTGTGTGTGTGTGTGTGTGTGTGTGTGTGTGTGTGTGTGTGTGTGTGTGTTAGCTACTTGGGCAGGGACACAAAGCACTGGTTGTACAGAGAGAATACCAGGAGAACTTGGCTTGGAACCCTGGCTAAGGACTCAACTCTATAGCTGTGCCAGTGAGGAGTCTTACTGGTGATCTGGAGAAAGAGGGGAAAAACCAGCCCCAGACCGACTGTGATCTATGTGTAATCTTAAGGGAAATTGTACTTTACTGTGTATGTACTTGTCATCCTCCCAATGTGTACGTCCCTCACTTGTGCTAGTGGTGAGGATTGAGGCTCCTTGATTACTTGGCCAGTGCTGGGGCATCACATATTAATTGTTTGGCAGTGGTGAGATAGCCACATCACATATTAATTGGTTGACTGTAGTGAGATAGCCACATCACATATTAAGTGGCTTGTAGTGGTGTGGATATTAAATTCCTGTAGCCTGTGTACATTGGTCACTGAAGGTGTTTGTACTCTCAAATCAGCCACACACCGAACATTCAGAGATCATATCACAATTGTTTTATTTTTTTGTTAGCTTAGTTAGCCAGGGAGAGAAGGCAAGCATGTCAGCAGAGGAGTATGGCAAGCTGACATGGAGCCAGTTGGCTGAGATGTGCCAGACTAAATGATTGGTGCATGCCAGCCTGACTAAGCAGGCATGATTGCAGCTTTAGTCACAGCCGCATCACAGAATAGCAACCAGGAGGACAATCAGATGGGCCATGGAGATGTACAACTCTCAGAAAATGGGCAGTTCAACATTTCCACAGAGGACTTAAAAATCCATCTGGAGTTAAAGAGACTTAAGCTAGAGGTCAAGCGTGTGGAAATAGAAGCAGCAGAGAGACTAAGACATCTGGAGGCTGAGGAAAATGAGAAACTGTGATGTCTGCAGGCTGAGCAGAATGAGAGCAGAAGCATCATGAAAAGGAGATACTGATTCTTCACCAGAGTCATGGAGGTAATGGGGAAGGGAGTAACTGAACCCCAGAAACAACAAAGGTTAGTAAATTTCTTCCACAATTTACAGAGAGGCATAACTTTGATAGTTTTTTTTATTCATATGCTTGAGAGGGTATGTAAACAGTATAATTTTGACCAAGGGCTCTGCATATGGTTCCTGACCTCCTTACTCCATGGGAAAGTTGTAACTGTTCTTTACAAACTGTCTTACAATGACTGATTAAATTATAAAGTTGTAAAGAACTGTTTGCTATACTTTTGTAAGTTAACACCTCACCTGAAGCTTATAGGAAGAACTTTCATGAGCATAGACACAAGGCAGATGAAAGTCTATGTGAATATGTTGCTGAACTAAGCACTTATTTTCATAGGTGGGTAATTGGATGTCAGGTCCCCACTTCTGAAGGGCTGGCAGACCTTTTGGTGAGAGAACAAGCCCTTAGCACTTTGCCTGAGAACATGAGAATCTGGTTAGCTGATAGACAATGCAATGCTGTAGATGAGTTGGGGAAGAAGGGAGACCTATACCTAGCAAGCAGGGCATCACTGCACAGGAAAGGGACACCCAGTGTTGCTCATGGGTCTAAAGGAACCCATGGTGGGCAGCCTAAACTGCCCCAACATACCCCACCAGTAGCAGGGGATGCCACTAGTCCAGGTACACATCCAGGACCTAGGGTTAAATGTTTTAAATGCAACCAGTGGGGCCATGTAGCATATAGATGTCCACAGAGGCAAGATGGGGAACAAAAGGTGGGAGATCCAGTAAGTGGGAATGACAAAATGCCAACAGTAGGTTGTCTTGAGACAACAAGGGTACCAAATTACAACAAGAGGTTATATCCTATCTTAGTGAATGGGAAAGAGGCCATTGCTAAGAGAGACATAGCCTCTGACCTAACCATTGTGAAGCCTGCAATGGTTACAGAGGAGCACTACTTGCTCAGGCAGTCAACTCCAGTCAGAGCTTGAGGAGGAACCCCGTTCCAGATCACTTTGGCTAGAGTTCACCTTGATTGGGAAGGTGGAAAAGGAAGCAAGCAAGTAGGTGTGTCTGAGGATATCCCTGCAGCTGTCCTGATAGGGAATGATTTTGATAATGCAGTACCGTGTGTGCAGGCAGTTACATGCAGTCAAGCTTGGAGACAAGCATGTGAGTCTGGTAGCATGGGGAGAGCCAGACCGACCGTACACTTGCAGCCAGGACTGGTGAGGTGGTTACTTCAGGGAGTGAGCTACGCTGTAGCAGTGAAACTGAATGTGAGCCACAGCTGCTTGTGGGTACTGATGTTCCCTTGGACAGAGTGACTGCAAGGGCAGAGGTAGAAGTACCCAGGCTGACAGTAAAGCACTGCTGTCAGAGGATATCAGACTGCCTGTGGAAGGGGAGCTGGGAAGGGTTACAAAGAGAGAGTTGAGATGGCTCAGCTCTCAGACTCTACATTACAAGGCCTGAGAAAGGTAACTAGTGAGGGACCTGATTCTCAAGGGAAGTGGGAATCTGTATACTGGGACAAAGAGTTACTGAATAGAGAGTGGACCCCTGAGGGAGGGCTAGAAGGTGAGAGAATACAGCAGTTGGTAGTGCCTAGAGCCTACCGTCTGGCACTTCTAGCCATAGCCCATGATATTCCATTTGCAGGTCATATGGGCATAAAATGTACAAAGAGATGTGTTATGCAGAACTTTTATTGGCCTGGGATTACTAGAGATGTAACAGGGTACTGCAGGACCTGTGAGAAGTGCCAAAAGGTAGGCAAGGCAGGAGACAAGGTGAAAGCTCCTTTGATGCCTTTGCCTGTGATTGAGGAGACATTTCAGAGGGTAGCTATGGATATTATGTTGCCTCTGAATACCCCAAGTTCCACAGGGATAAAGTATATCCTAGTAGTAGTAGACTATGCTACAAGATACCCTGAAATAGTGTCTCTGTGCTCCATTGAGGCAGAAAAGGTGGCAAATGTTTTGTTAGAGATTTTCAGCAGGGTAGGTTTCCTAAAAGAAATACTGACTGTCAGAGGTATCAATTTCATGTCAGACCTGCTGGCTTGTCTGTGGAAGTACTGTGTGGTGAAGCACTTAAAGACCACCCCTACCATCCCCAGACTAATGGTCTTGTTGAGATGTTAAACTCTACCCTCAAGATGATGCTACGGGCATTTGCAAACCAGTTTAAGAGGAACTGGGACAAATATCTGTCCCATCTTGTTTGCTTACAGAGAGCTGTCCCAGGAATCCACAGGTGTTTCACCCTTTGAGTTGCTATTTGGACATAGGGTGAGGGGGCCTCTAGATCTGAGTCTAGATTAGTGGGATGGTGAGTGTGAATCCCACAAGGAGTCTGTTGTGGCATATATCCTAAACCTCAGGACAAGGGTCAGGGAAGTCATGGGCATGGCCCAGGAGAACTCGGCAGAAGCCCAACAGCAGAAAAAGGTCTAGTATAACAGGAATTCCCGAGCTAGAGAGTATGCTGTAGGGCAGCAGGTAATGGTTCTCATTTCTGTCAGATACAACAAGCTGCAGACAGCTTGGGAGGGACCCTATAAGGTGGTAAGGAAGGTCAGTGATGTTACCTACAGGGTATAACTGCTAGGCAGGAGGCAGGGGCACAAATTGTACCATGTTAACATGATGAAACCTTACCATGATAGGGAGACCCTTGTGCTGAGTATTTGCAGTAGATGGCAAGAGGAGTCTGAGGGGAATCTATGGCTACAGGGAGCCAGCCAGGAAAATCCCAGATTACTATGGTGGAGCCTAGGATTGCAGGCATATGATGGGACAGTGTAGCATGGTACTGGGGTCAGCAATGCCAAGGCAGCTGGACTCTCAAGACAGGGAATGGGGTAAGGTATTCCCAGATAGACTCCACCCTCTCAAGCAACGTAATTGAAAAACTAGCTTGCGTTCTCGTGGGGAGGAGAAGTGTGGCAAACCAAAATGCTTCCAGCCCAGCTAGCTGGAATTTTTTGAATAATTATATGTCACTTGAAAATATTAATATGATTTAAATAGAAATGTGACACTGCCAGCCCAGCTATCTGGAATTTTGTAAATAATCATGTCATTTGTGAATATTAATATGATCCATAGGCTTGCCTTACAAATGTAAGAGAACTATATGTTATGTGTATATTAAACTACTGGTGCAGAAGTGTGCATTGAACTTTATGTTATGTACTGAGCTTCAAGAATGTAACCACAGTGTACCCTGCTGGAAAATAGCAGAAATGTGTATAAACTATATACTTGTGCAGATGTGTGTTTTAATGGTAGAAGTTGGAACATACAGAGTTAACTTGCAAAACTTCAAGAAAAGTTGAAATTGTTTAGAACTGTGCTATAAAAGTTAATTAATGCAAAGAGACAGCTGTCTAGAGCTAGGAGTTTTTTATATTGTCTTGAAACAGAAATAATTACTAGGTTAAAAATGTAAAAGTGTTTAACTGTTTTACAACTTCCAGTTCTAGGCAAACTTCTGAGAAATATGTACCTCTGACAGAGAGTTGCTAAATTCTAAGTTTCTGTTAGCCTGGGAACTGAAAGCAGGTGACAAAGAGTGATGTCACCCCAGCTAACCCAGCAGTAATGTATATTCTTAATTTAAGAACTATCTCAGAGAGTGAGTCTGTGCATTTTGTATCTTGTCTTGGAACTAGAAACATCCCACTCATCAGCATTTCTGCCTGCATCTTGCTAATAGTAAGTAAATATAGAAAAGTGATTTCTCTTAGATATAGAAAGGACTATAGTAAATATTAGTTTAGATGTTTTCTGTATTTATTTCAGACTGTCCTGCAATGTTGTTTTAAAATATTTCCTGTGATTCTGAACTCTGTAGTCACTGTGCTGAGTTATTAAATATTGTCTTGTTCTTTTATTATTCATTATTACATATATTTAAACATTTTAATTGTGGCTTGTTTGTTTGTGTAGAGATATTTAAGACTTTAGAGTACTTGCATATGTATTTCGTGACACTCTTTAGGCCATTTCTAAACAGCCTTGGCCTTGGTCACACTTACCGTTTGGATAATAGTAGCATTACACAGTAAGATTAGTCACCTTTTGGGAAGGACCTTAAAGTGGCTGATAAGGGGTGCTGGTGGCAGTGCTAACTACCTTATGGTCTGGGCAGAAGGGGGCATAGCTAGTAAACCTGTGCCAGCCTTTCACAGGTGTGTGTTTGTGTATAAATCAAGTGTGTGTGTGTCAGCTACTTGGGCAGGGACACAAAGCACTGGTTGGACAGAGAGAGTGCTGGGAAGACTTGGCTTGGATCCCTGGCTAAGGACTTAACTCTATAGCTGTGCCAGTAGGGAGTCTTATTGGGGATTTGAAGAAAGAGGGAGAAACCAGCTACAGACTGACTGTGATATCTGTGTGCTCTTAAGGGAAATGGTACTTTACTGTGTGTGTACTTGTCATCCTCCCAATGTGTACATCCCTCACTGGTGCTAGTGGTGAGGATTGAGGCTCCTTGATTACTGGGCCAGTGCAGGGGCGTCACACCTCCATATGCTGCAATAATTGGGATTGGGGGTCCTTCTTGAACCTGTTTGCATTTGTGATAATAATATTTTAATTTTTGCAAATAAAATAGATATTCAATTTGGACTGTTCTGAACTTTGTTAACAGCTGACAATTTCTGTGTTAGTCCTGTACTTAGCTGTGTTTCAGTAACTGATAACATAAAAAGTGTCCAGTTTCACATCCTTTATATTTCTTTCTACTCATGTCAGCAAAATCTTTTGTTGACTTTTACTTCACGTGACTTGTTACTGATAGGTTGGGATGAATTATGAAATTTGTTGGCATATAAATCTGAACCTCATTCCAACATATTTATTTCTTTATTTAATTATTGACACTTGATTACCAGAAAAGTCTGACTAGGTAGGAACCCATTTTCAGAGTAGGCCTGGGGAGAATAGCTCCAAAGTATTACAAAACATTTTAAGAACAATAATTTTGCGGTCTTTAAAAATAGTACAAAAACAATGCATTTTAAATTATTATACCAAATTAGATGTAATATGAAAACAATGGTTAAGAGTAGATACAAGTTATATCATCATCATCAGCCCCCTTTTCCCCATTTTTTCTACATGAGGTTGGGGTATCGTGTTAACTGTCATCAACTCTCTCGATTCAGTGCCACACTCCTGCCTTCTTCAACACTCATGCCTGACTGTCGCAGATCTTCTTTCACACAATCCATCCACCTCTTTGCTGAATGTCCTCACTTCCTTTTACCTTCTTCATGTCTGTCCCAAATCTTCCTCACCAGATTGTCTTCTGCTTTTCTGCATGTGCCCAAACCACCGTAATCTGTTCTCTTTGATCTTTTCTACAATTGGAGCTACTTTGGCTTCCACTCTTATGTCTTCATTTCTTCGTCTGTCCCATAATGTGCATCCTTCCTCCCTTCTCAGGCACTTTATTTTCATAACCTCTAACTTCCTCAGCTGTTCTGCCTTTACTGCCCAGGTTTCTGTATGATAATGATTTAATAGTTAAAGAAATTGTAGCAAGTTTATAGAGAAAGTAAAGGTAATTTAGTATAGTACAAACAGGAAGTGCAAATGTAGTCGTTATTAGTAACTAATTAGTCATTATACATCATAAGTACCATGCAAAAAGCATTTGAACACAGGTTTTTGCTTATGAAAAAAGATAAGGATTGCACACGCATTCACACACTAACGTACGCATGCGCACACACACACACACACACACACACACACACACACACACACACACACACACACACATTTGTGCTTGTGCGAGCATACACACAGACACAGGCATATACACATACACACTCACACATAGACTCACAATAGATACTGTACTAGAATTTGTTCTAGCAATAGTGCTCTATCCAAGCACATCTTATTGCAAGGGAATGATCACACCATCAAGTTTATTGTGATAGACATTAATAATCCCAGCCTATGAGAAGGTGACATTAGAAACATGACAGAAGGTAGAGAAGTCAAGTGGATACTCCGATTGAGAGCTGATAGAGGTAGAGGCCTCAATGAGAGGGCATCCCTGAAACCCACACTTAAATCTAGGAGACTGAGGAATATGCAGACATGACTAAGGTTCAGTTTCACTTTGTTTATTAGTGTCAATGTTTTTCTAAAAAAATATTTTAGAGGCCATTGTATCTCATGTTTTTTATATATTTATCTGTAGATGCCTTTATTCATATGAAGATTTTACTATACTTATTTCTAATGTTTATCTAAGGTTGTGTTTTATTGGGTATGTAGTTAAAAGCTGCTATTTTATGACAGCTTGGATATAATGATAGAGACAGGGTCATGTAAAGATGGTATATCCCTTTAAATTCTGGATTTGTATTTGAAACTGATTGGATTTTATTGGTTGATTAATTCTATTTAAATGTCTTGGTTTGTTTGAGATGCTTTTACTGGTCTGAAGAAGCTCACAGCGGAAAACACTTACCATTTTTATTTCATGCAATAAAAGTTTTATGGTTTGTCTACTGCCATTCTTTGTGTTGGACTACTTGGATAGATTACGGTTATGTTCGGCAGAGTATTTAGCTGTTGCATGACTCAAAAATGTGCTCAGAAGTAAAATGGGTTTTCTGTTTGCTTCATGGAAACTGGCAGGGATCCAAATGCCCCTTGCTGATAGTGTGGTGCTTGAATATAACTGACCTGGCTAGCTCAGCAGGCACTAAGGGCAGTCAGCAGTAATTATCCCGGTATGCTTTCTGGTGATAAACTGCCAAATATGTATTTCATTTTAAAACATTAACAGCCTGTTTCTGAATTATGCTTCCCTTCTCACAACACATAGGAAAAACATTCATTTTATTTGTGTAAGAAGTCATTTTTTTTCACCTGCTGCTTTAATGCTTTCCTGGTACAAACTCCTGAGCTGCTTGACACTTCAAAGCAAAATATTTCCACCTCGTTTATTACAAGTTAAATAGTAACTGTGTAACTGTTTATGTGCAGTGCACCAAACCAAACGCCTGCATTCTCGCATCCCTGCAATGTCCTGAGCTCAGAGCCATTTCTGAATGAACTGCTCCAGATTCTCTATGGTCTAATTAGTAAGCCAGCTATCAATCAGGGTCCTGTTTAAGTTAAAATATGTTTCATAGCAGCTGGCAAAAGTTTCCATTTAAAGGAGTATGGATTTGGACTTCAGCCAGACAGTATTAATTCCCTTACCTGTGACTTACAACTTAAGATCTGTTGCAAGGACTTCATTAAGAATGTTAATTAAACACTGCATTTGAATGCTGGAAGTGAGGTTATAGCATATTTTCTGTTCCAACAGAATGTTTATATAACCAATATTTTACACAAAATAGCTTTCGTTTTACATTACTAAAATACTAACACTATAATTCAGTGATATGTTCCTTATAGTAAGTCTGGCTTGTACAAGTACAGAACACACAAAAGAAAACTGATAAGGAACACCAGGCCACTGATTCGGATTATACATCCTTATTATAAAAATGAGTTTCTACTCACAATGCATTACAGTTCCTTCAATACAGAATGATAAATAAGCTTATCCAGTCTGCCTTTTAAGTACATTTAACATTCTATATCCCCTCTATCTTTCCCTTCCTCATAACCTAGTCTAGAAGACTCTCCCATGTCCACCACCCACTCTGGAAGCCCATTACATGGGTCCACAACCATCTCTGTGATGAAATACGTTCAGAAAACCAGGAAGAATTTGTACATTTACCTTCTCCTCTCCCCTTCCTGCTCAGGACCCTTCATGTTATCCATTCATGATCTTATGCATCCATATTATGTCCACCATCCTTTGGGGCCTCTAATGAGAAGATAGCCAGCTCCTTTAGTCTCTGGTCATGTTGTTTCCTCTCTAGCCCATACACCCTCCTGCTTGCAATGCTGTGATATCGGTTCTGATACAGGAAGAAGATGCCTGCGATTTCTCCAGCACTTCATACCCTCAGATTCCACAAAATAGGATCTCAGCTCTGTATATAAACCTGTGAGTTGACCAATCCAGTCAAAACCTTTTGCCGCTTGTATCCTTACTGTCTCTCCTTTTTTCGATGGATGAAAAAATCTGCTCATTTTATCATAACTTGACTTCTGAAAAGAACAATTTCTGAGTAGTTGGGCTTTGATTGCTCTGTTGTTTTTAACTTTAGGCCTCAACAAACTGGAACTGATAGGCAAGGTTGCTCTGGTTTTCCTAGATAAAAGACTTTGAGCAGGTGAGCCTAGTATATCGTCACAGGGTATGTTTCTGAGCTTAACTAAATTCAAAAAGACATCAGCATTGTCACACTTTGACTTCTCTAGTAATTGCTTTGCCCTCTGTACTGCACGTTCAGCTAGGCCATCTGAATGGATATGCAGGACTTCTAGTAACATGTACAAAGTCCTATTTGCTTGCAAATTTCTGAAACAATTGACTGGTAAATTGCGTACCATTTTCAGAGATAAGCTTATGTGGACTTCCATGGACTGAGAAATGACATTTCAACTTGGTAATAATGGTAGAGGATGTTAGGTTAGGCAATAAAGCAATCTCAAACCAGTTTGAATAAGAGTCTACAAGTACTAAGTAATACTGATTGTTCCACTCGAATATATCAGTGGCTACTATTGACCAAGGTAGTTCAGGAATTTGACTTAGCTGAAGTGGTTCTTTTTGCAGATGCAGTCTAGTACTATTGCATACTGAACAAAATTAAAGCATTTTGTCAACGTCTTTTGCTACAGAAGGCCAAAATACTAGTCCTCTCACCCTTCTTTTGGTAGATTCAAAACCTGGGTAGCCACGATCCAAAATCTGAATATACTCATGTTGTAAGGAAGCAGGAACAACAACTTTAGGACCTTTGAAAATAATGTCACCTTCCATCAACATCTTATCTCTGTAAGGAAAATAAGGTTGTACTTCAGGCTGTACACTGGATTGCTTTGACAGCCATCCTACCTGGATGTAGTGGTTCAGCTTTTGCAAAACAGGATCAATCTTTGTATGACCTCTCAGCTCATCAAGTCTCATGGTCAAAAATGTACGCACTTCCATGACAGCAAAGTCAAAATTCTCTGCATCAAACTGTTCCATTATATTTCTGGGTGATCTGGATATGGTGTCAGCCAGTTAAAGAAGTTTTCCTTTTGTATAGACCATTTTGAAGTTATACTTTTTTAATTTGAGCATCATTCTTTGCAATCTTGCTGGAACAGAATACATAAGCTTCTTTAAGATAGTAACTAGACAATGATCAGTTTCATTCTGGATATCTCGAACATAAATGATTAGGAATAAATATATTAGAGGGTCAGCCCAGGTTGGAAGGTTTGGAGACAAAGCCAGAGAGGCAAGATTATGCTGGTTTGGACATGTGCTGAAGAGGGATGCAGAGTATATTGGGAAAAAGATGCTAAGGATTAAGCTGCCAGGTAACAGGAAAAGAGGAAGGCCTAAAATAAGGTTTATGGATGTGGTGAGAGAGGACATGCAGGTGGTTGGTGTGAAAGAGCAAGATGCAGAGGACAGGAAGAAATGGAAACAGATGATCCGCTGTGGCGACCCCTAACTGGAGCAGCCAAAAGAAGAAGATGAAACTTTGAACATGCAAACACGATTGCCAAAAGTTCTTTCTCGATCTGAGCATATTGCATTTCAGTGTGGGTTAAAGTTCTAGATGCACAGGCTACCGATCTGCCCTCTTGAAGAATAACTGCACAAAGACCAAACTTTGAAGCATCACAGGAAAGAGTAACTGCTCTATTAACATCATAGTATCTTAGTATAGTTGGAGTGGTAATTTTCTGCTTAAGATCATCAAAAGCTCTCTGGTGGTGTTCTAGCCAAGACCATACAATGTTTTTACACATTAGCTCTCTTAAAGGTGCTGTCAGTTCACTGAAATCTGGTATGAACTAGCCCAAATAGTTAACCATACCAAGAAAACCCTGTAGACCTTGAACATTATTTGGTGTTGCATCTCAAAAATAGCTGTTTGCTTACACAGGTCTGGTCGTAAACCTGTACTAGTAAATAAATGACCTACATATGTAACTTCTGGTAGTCTGAATTTGCACTTCAGAGGATTGAGCTTAAAATTAACTTCACATGCTCCATCTAGAACTTTCCTAAGGTTTCTGTCATGCTCTACTTTACCATTGCCTCCAACCAACAAATCATCTATGATTATGGCACAGGGATAACCTGAAAATATCTGTTTCATTGCACACTGAAAGACTTCACTTGCAGAAGTTATTCCGAATGGCATCCTGAGAAATCTTTATCTTCCAAATGGGGTACTGAATGTAGCTAGTAAAGAGGGTTTGTGATCAAGTATTACTTGCCAAAATGAACTTTGCATCCAAGACAGAAAATACAGTGGCAATCAGTATTAGAGCTGCGACTTCTTTGACTGTTCGCATAGGATGATGAGGACTATTTAATGCCTTATTCAAATCTCTTGGGTCGACCTCTGGGTCTAACTTCATAGAATACACAACTGGAAGCTTACCTAGCTTCAACATAACCCCTAAATTCCTACAAATGTCAGCAGACTCTGTCACCTACCCTATTAGCATACTTCTCAATATATCTATTCAAGAGTCCTTCATCCCAACCATGTGAAAGAAAGCTTATATTCTACCTCTACACAAGGGTGGCCCTAAAATAGACACTACCATCGTCCGTCCTATTGCTATAATGTCACAAATGCATTCATACTCAACTTCTTCACCATCTAAGCAGTAACCACATCCTCTCCCCCAGCCAACATGGATTTAGGCCAGGACATAGTACTACCGTGGCACTCATAGCCATCATGGACTCAGTTAACCAAGCCCAGAATGCTGGGAAATCATCTCCTCTCTCTCTTTCTTGACCTTTCTAAGGCTTCCTGTACACTGTCTCACTGTCTCCTTCTTATTAAACTTACTAACGTAAGTACCCAAATGCACGCTCTAAACTGGTTCACTAACATAAGTACCCAAATGCACGCTCTAAACTGGTTCACTAACATAAGTACCCAAACGCACGCTCTAAACTGGTTCACTAACATAAGTACCCAAACGCACGCTCTAAACTGGTTCACTAACATAAGTACCCAAACGCACGCTCTAAACTGGTTCACTAACATAAGTACCCAAACGCATGCTCTAAACTGGTTCACTAACATAAGTACCCAAACGCATCCTCTAAACTGGTTCTTTAACTACCTCACTGATATGCAACAATCAACCAGATGGCAAAATTCTTACTCCACTAACATCTGCAATGCAAGCTCCTCTTCCGAACTACACCAACTCACCCAAAGTGCCCTCACTGAACCCAAACGGTGGTTGTCTAATAATCACCTCACCCTGAACCCCAAAAAGACCAAACTGGTACTCTTTCTCCCCAAAAAGATCACACCCCTGCAAAAAGAGGACTTCACCATTCAATCTCTACATGGTACTACCACTGAAATCGTACCTAGCACTAAACTTTTAGATGTCACCATAGATGAAAACCTCACATTCGACCTGCACATTCAGTGTAATATCAAAAACAAAACATCAAAAACGTGGCTCCCTCTACCAACGTAAACACCTACTCACTCCTACAACTATACTATCCCTTGCCTCTTCCTTTCTATTACCCTCTCTCTTATATGGTGCCCCTCTCCTCACTAACATTCAAACATCTCTAAAATCCAAACTCGACTCATGTTATAATAAAATTGCTGTTTGTTACTAATGCTACATGCTTATCTCACCACTGCTCATCATTATTCAAACTAAAGTGTCTAGAACTTCCTAACTACCTTTCTTATATCCAACTAATCACTGTGCACAAAATCATTTATAAGCCTTCTAAGTGCCCTGCTCTATCATCGATTCTCACTCTATATCACCCAAACAGACCTCTCTGGTCCGGCAACCAACTGCTCCTAAAGATAGAAAAAAACAATCTCTCTGCTGGTCAAATGCTTTACTCCTTCTCCATTGCAAAGATGTGGAACCCCCTTCCCCAACACTTAGATCTACCTGCTCAGCAACTCTCTTCAAAAGATCCCTGAATCAGCACCTCTCCTCAATATGGCTATGCACATGTGCTAACACCACAACTCATATACCATAACCACGATATTGACAGCACTCCCACCCTCCCTCTTTACTCATCTGCTGTCACCCTTATTTCCCCATATATCTACTCCCTCTCACTTCTACACTATTATTTTATTATTTAAATTTCCTGACCTATTTCACATTATTCTTCTGCCCATCTTCATGTTGTTTCACCTTCTAAACATGTTATAATATTCAGCCTCTTCAACTGACTTCTGCAACGACACTACTCTTACTGCACAATGTAAGCTAATAATTATATAAACTGTTGAACCAAATGTCTACATTTATATACTGTATATAACATATAAATAATGTCTTAGATGTGATTATATGTACTGTATGATGTACTGTCCTAAATGTGAAGGGCCGATCTCTTCTCCTGAACCTGATTGACTTCTTTGTATCAGTCTCCAGAGCCATGGACAAGGGTAAGGTGGTCCACACACCCTATCTGGACCTCGCCAAGGACTTTGACACCATCCCCCACTCTGGAATCATAGATAAACTTACTAAGCTGGCATTAATCCCTACATCACTCGACGGGCTGCCAACTGGCTTACTGACAGATCCCACACTGTAAAAGCAGCTGACTCTAAATCCAGCTCCAGACAAGTGACAAGTGCAGTACCTCAGGGTACAGTCCTGGGACCACTCTTGATTGGCATCTACTTCTCTGAAGTATAGGCCAACACTAAGGTACTCTGGCTAACAAAGTTTGCAGATGACTGCAAACTGGGAGCCATTATTGAATCCCCAAATGATGTGGATATTCTACAAAAGGGCCTTACAGAAACAGATGCTTGGTGCCAGAGCCATGGGCTCAAGCTCAATGCCAAGAAATGTATAGTTATCCCCTTTGGGAAAAAACATGTACTCGTGAATTACCACATAAGTGTCAGTACACTAAACACTGAAAGTGTGATAAGAGACTTAGGGACACAGGTGGACAGTGGTCTCACCTTCGATAACCACATTGCCACAACAGTCAGGAAATCCTTTTATGTGGCACACCTCATCACTAAGGGATTTTCATCTAGAAAAAAGGAGGTCATTATCCCACTGTACTCATCCCTCATTAGACCCATTATAGAATACAACACCCCATTTGGTATGTACCTCTCAAGATATCTGTCACAACTGGAAAGGCTGCAGAAATACCTCGCTAAAATAATCACAGGCATAAAGTAGATGCCCTATGCTGACCATCTAAAAAAACTCCACCTATACTCTGTTGTATATCGTCTATACAGAGATGATCTCTGCTTAACATACAAGGCCATGTCAAACCCAGAGCTGTTGGACATACTACACTTAAAGAAATCCCAATCCCTCAGAGATACTAGGTATTAGTTCTGGTTTAAGCACTTGGGCTTCAGGCCAGTTATTTTACATTAAGAAGGTTCATGGTCTGCACTCTTGTGGGAGGAGAGGCTGGACTCTGCCCTTCTGAACTGGGAATTTCTGGTTAAAGGTTTATAGTGCCTGCATATTTGAACTGTTTCTTACTGAAATTGGTACACCTTGTTTGCTGTAGCATAGACTAGATCCAGCTTTGTTTGTATGCTTGTTGTTTGTTTGCTTGTTATTTCCCTGAAACGCTAATTCCACCTAAAACGCGGCTTTTCAACACTTCTGTGGATCCATAGTGATATCTGCATTGCTTACTGTACTTATTTCCTTGTTTCACTTGAAAGAAAGTTACTGTTTGTCGTTTTTGCATTTAAGTTACCTGTAACACATTGCATTTAAGTTACCTGGCACTTGCTCACTAAAGCAATTATATAAGTCAGCACTACAAAATTAAAAGCACTACACCCTCACAAACTCCCCTTGAGTATCTTGTTCCCCATTAGCCCTTTTTTTCACTTATAAAGGAATTCCCAATACTATTCTAGCATGTCCAAAGGTCAGTTGTCAATCTCCTCTCCGGTCCAGCTGGTGAATCTGGGAATCTTGAGGCAATGTTACAACTGCCTCATGTACACAGACAACCCTCTCCTCCTCCCAACAAATTCCAACACATGTGAGAGATGCAACCATATAGCCATACTGGAGGCTAAGCTCTCTCAACTCAGTACTGGCGAAACCAGTCAGGAGGAGAAGGAAACCACACTCACTACAATTCCAGTCTCACATAGACCTACCACGACAGCAAACCAAACACATAAACACACAAAAACATACTCGGAGGCTCTAAATAAAAATCTGCCAAAGCAGCAGAGACCTCCAAAGCAGACACCCAAGCAACCGCTACCCCAAAACAAAACACGTGCAACACATAGCTCACAAAGCCAGTGTGCCGAACAGTCACAGCTCTTAAGGCTAAACAACACACCTGATACACTTGTAATAGGTGACTCTATTGTCAGGCACACTGATGTCCCACTCACCAGGCTAAACAAGGAGAAGGTCACGGTGAGCAGCCTGTCGGGCGCTAGGATCCACCACATAACACAAGCACTCAGGTCACTCCAAGGCAAGTACAAATATGACTCAGTCATTTTCCATGCTGGTTTGAAAGACCTGAGACGTACCTGCCTGGACTGCATGAAAAGAGACATAGAGTAGTTCTCTGAGCATGTAGCCCAGGCCGGTATGACCCTGACCTTGAGTAGCATCTTACCCTCACCAAGAATGATGCCACAATATGAAGACAAGATGATCAATTTCAACAACTGGCTTAAGTATTGGTGTCATTCAAAGGGGATCCAATGCCTGTCAGCCTGGGATGACATGCTCGACAAGCCACGATGCTTCGCTAGAGACGCCTTGCACCTGTCACCCCTGGGCTTTCGGATATTGGCAAAGGCTCTTGCTACCCCCATAGTGCCTTTTTCAGGCAAGGCTCAAAAGACAAACCCACCTCCATAGGTATCACAAGAGATAAGAAACTAAGAGTAATGCTACTCAATGCCAGAAGTCTAAACCTCAAGATTCACACTCAAACTCTCCTTAGCATGGAGAACATCGATATCTGTGCAGTAACAGAAACCTGGTTCAAGGCTCCGAGAGCACCCCACCACTACCAGGTTATACCTCATACCATGCTTTTCGGCCCCAAAACTTCGACCGAACCACAAAAGGAGGAAGTATCAATATTCATCAAAGATACCCACACCTCCAGGTTGGTGGCACAGCACGAAGCATCAGAGACTATCCATGTGCAACTAACAGTGGGTAAAACTGCCTTCCAGTTTATAGCCTGCTACAGACCACCCTCCCAAACCCAGGAACCCCACTCAGCCTTCCTGAGAACACTGGAAAATATGAAGGTCTCTCCAAACACCATTATATTGGGCGACTTCAACTACCCAAACATAGACTGGGAGCATTACTCTAGCTCCAACACCCTAGCCCAAAGGTTCCTAGAATTTATAAACTCAAATGCTATGGAACAACTTGTTACCACTCCCACAAGAGGGGAAAACATACTGGACCTGATCATCACCAACATGGAGACTCTATGCTCCAGACCAGAAGTGTATCCCTCATTGGTAAGATCAGACTATAAACTAATCTCACTGGATATTCACATCCTGACTCCACCCCCTGCCCTGAAAACCACAGTGAAAACCTTCTCTAAAGCAAATTTTACACTCCTCAAAACCAAGGTGGAATCCTTCAAAGCCCCGGGGCCTGTGGAAAATATGGCCCAGACCACAGAATCCTTTATAAACGCATTCTATGAACACCTTCAGGAATGCATGGATCATGCAATCCCAAATAAAACCAAGACCCAATCCTCCAAAGGCAGACATCTTGTCTGGTGGACCCCAGCCATAAACAAACTATACAATAGAAGGAGGAAGCTACTACATGATAGAGCAAAATCCCAAAAAGGGAAGGCATCTCTGATCAGTATTAGCAAAAAACTACGGGCACTCATAAAATCGTCTAAGGCCAGCTTCGAGAGAAAAATTGCACAGGACACTAAGGATAATCACAAGGCTTTCTTTAGTTATCTTAGGAACCTGGGTGGGAATTCCCAGATATGCTCAGAATTAGTCCAAAATGACAAAAATACACCGAACCCACAGACATTGCCAAGATCCTAGCTGACAGGTTCAGCGCAAACTTCTCCCCGCCGACCAAAAGGGCAAATATCTATCCCAGCAGAGTGCTGCCCCTGACATCTCAGATGCTCAGGTAAGAGCTGCCCTCTCCAAAGCAAAAACACAGCATCAATGGGACCAGACAGTGTCCCAGGCTGCCCTACATGAACTCCAAGAAGAGCTAAACCCAAACATAAAACTACTGTTCAATCTCAGCCTTACTACAGGACATGTACCCAAAGAGTGGCGTACAGTAACAGTGGTCCCTCTCCACAAAGGTGGTGCCTCAACAGATCCTGGAAACTATCGCCCCATAAGCCTGACTAGCTTGGTCTGCAAAGCTATGGAAAGGATCATCATGGACCTCATAAATAAAGATATTGTGGACCTACAGACACTGGATCCTACCCAGTTCGGCTTTGTTAAGGGCAGATCCTGCCTCTTAAACATGGTTGATTTCTTTGAAACAGTCACCAAGGCCATTGACGAGGGGAAGGTGGTCCACACAGCCTACCTGGACCTCGCAAAAGCCTTTGATACAATACCCCACTCGGGCATTATAGATAAGCTCACCAGCTTAAATATAAACCCCTATGTCACTAGATGGGTTGCAAACTGGCTCAAGGACAGAACCCACATGGTTAGAATTGCTGGAGCCATGTCAGACTCCAAACCAGTTACAACTGGCATCCCACCTGGGACCTATCTTGTTCGGTATATATTTCTTGGAGGTACAGGCCAACACGGAAGGACTGTGGCTGACCAAGTTCGCAGATGACTGCAAACTGGGCGCCATAATCGACTCTCCAGCTGACACAAGCATCCTCCAAAAGGGCCTCATAGAAACAGACAACTGGTGCCAAAGCCATGGCCTCAAGCTAAACGCCAAAAAGTGTATAGTCATCCCCTTTGGCAAAAACAAAGTGCCCACAAATTACCACATAGGTGGTAATCCATTAAGTACAGAAGAAGTAATTAGGGACCTGGGCTCCCAAGTTGATAGCAATCTCTCATTTGACAACCACATGGCCAAAGTGGTTAGAAAAACATTTTATATAGCCCACCTAATCATGAAGGGATTCATGTCTAGATCAGGGGAGGTCATCGTGCCTCTTTACTCATCCCTCATCAGGCCCATAATTGAGTACAATGCCCCTTTTGGGATGTACCTTACCAGACACCTGCAGCAACTGGAAAGACCCCAAAAGTACCTCACCAAGAGGATCAAAGGGCTCAAACAGATGCCATATGCTGCCCATTTAAAGAAACTCCAGCTCTACTCAGTGGCATACCGCCTGCTCAGAGGCAATCTGTGCCTGACGTATAAAGCCATGTCCAACCCGGAATTAATGGACATGCTGCACCTCAGAAAATCCAAATCCCATCGAGCTACGTGCTCGAGAGACTTGAATCTCAGCACTGAAATAAATAAGACATGCTGGAGGGACAGATTCATAACCCAGAGGCTCCCTTCACTCTGGAATAAAATCCCAGTCCAGGTTAGGCAGAGTCCCTCATTGACTCTCTTCAAGAGGAATCTTGATGAGTGGATGGGAGATCGTAGGTTTACCCCGGGTATCACTTCTGTGTCACTGTTAGACAGAGGCACAGTATACTAACCTCAAAAAAGGGCATAGCAAAATTAATTTAAAATGGGTGGTGAAAGCCAAACACACTCTGGCTAGGCTTATAAATGCCCTAGGGCAGATAGCCTAGTATGAACCTATGAGCCTATGAACCTATACAAACTCCAGGGATCTAAACCTTGTCATCACAATGAACAAAACATGCTGGAGGGATAGGTTCCTGACCCAGAAACTCCCCAGACACTAGAATAGACTGCCCATACATGTCAAGCAGAGCACCTCTTTAGCCCTTTTCAAAAGGAACCTTGATGATTGGATTGGAGATAGGAAATTCACCCCGGGGATTAAGTCAGTCACCCTGCTAGACAGGGGTCCAGGGAAGTAAATACTGTGGGAAGAAATAGCCAGGGAATTGTTATGGCTAGGCTTGTATAGGCCCTAGGGCTGATAGCCTAGTACCAACCTATGAACCTATATAACTTTATGTATTGTATGATATGTATCACTATACTTGTAATCTGCTATAATCATGTACTAGATATCTTTATTATATTCTGTATAGTTTGTGTACTGGCTTATATGTGGAGCTTTTCTCCCCAAGCCGCCACTGAAAATGGGCACTTTTGGCCCAGTGGGCCATCCCAGTAAACAAATGCAAATAAATAAATAAATAAATAAATAGCATGTCATCGAAAACATCAGCATATTTGGAGAAAGCAGCATCAGTGAAGCTGGAACAGGGACATGTGCTTATATGATGGACTTCTTTAGTAAAGGAAAGCAAGTTCATTCTCAAACTGTCTCCAAGACCCAATAATGACTGCACAGGTCTTTGGACTATGTAAAACAACAACTTGTAACTGTTCCCAGCCAAATAACATGAAAGCACTACTGAGCCTTTGGTTTGAATTTCTTCATCTCTATAGACAACAAGTTTCGCACAACTAGCCGCATTAAGTTGTTCACCAGCCCTAACTTTGGCAAATGCTTCTGCTGACATAACATTACACTTTGAACCAGTGTCTATCTTGAGCTCAATGGGTTTACCAAGGATCAGGACAGTATAAAATACTTCGGCCTTTTCTAATAAATATTCTGCATTAACCTTTTCACCAATCACTGATACACCATCTACGTAGAAAGTAAGCTGCAAGCCTATACGATCAATTTGCTTTTTAAGTAACCGTTCTTTGCAACTGAGTGAGGTTTACTTGACTTGCAAAACTTTTGAAAATTATTCAATTTTTTACACTTGTGACACTGCTGACCAAATTCTAAACACTTTTCTATTTCTTTTGGACTCTGGTTGGCACCACAATTATGACAGTTAACAATGAAGCTTGACTTGGGTTTTGCCAATTAATTCTTGTGTTGTACTAAGCATGCTCCTTTAACTGAACTAGTCTTAGAACTTGCTGGAAAACTACTGGGTTTCCCTGCCACATCCACAAGGGCTGCAGCTGCCATGTGCTTAGGCCTGTTTCTGCTTGCCACATGTTGCATGCTGTTTACATTTGCTCTGGAGCCTGCTGAAACTATGCTCTTGTCACTTGTAAGCATACTTGTGTGCCTTTCTGTAACTTCATGGATTGACAAATCTCACTGGCTTTGCTCAACTTTAAATCTCTGTCACAAAGCAAAATCTTTCTCACAGCAGCACTATTGATATCACACATAAGCCTGTCTTTTATCAATTCATCTTTTAAATCACCAAGCATGCAAGTTTTAGCTTTGTTTCTCAAGTTAGTAATGTAAGCTGCAAATGGTTCTGCTGGCCTTTGGTCTCTTGTGTAAAACAAGTACCTCTGTAATGTAACATTGGTCTGGGGGTTGCACATTTCTCTGAATTTACACTTCAAACACTCTGGCCTTTGCTGCCATTATTTTTTGCTTTAGCCAGATTTCTTGCACTAACAGATTGAGAGGTATGCCCATGTATGAAACCCTTGATAGTAAATGCACTGATTATTAGCCAGGAGGTGTTATAATGGTTGCAATGAACCACAATATTGAAATGTTTATATTTTGGCTGGTTTTAGTTTTGTAGCCTTCAACTACTGAGCAGATGTTATAAAATGTCCTCCCACTACTTGATAATAAGCTGTATGATCCACATTTGCTCAAGTTTTATTGCTTGAGAAGGTGGTTGCTTGTTTTTATATGCTCTCGGTGTGAGTGAGATGTGGTCACACTTGAGCTGTTCTGAGTTGTTTCACTTCTGAGACTGTATCCTCCAGAGAAAGCACAAGGCGTTTTTTTCTTTATTTATTTCTTTTAAGTGTGTTACTGATCATTCTTTCTCTGAGATGCAGGGATTTCACAGTGAAAATATTAAAGGGGGTGGCTCACTACATAAAATGTTTTTATAGAGTGTGTGTGTGAGAATATGCATTTCCATACACACTGTCCAGCTTTCAATACACCCATTGTCCTGCTTTACATACTTCAGCTCTCAGTTTTATGGGATGTCAGTGGGGTATTTAAAATTGGAGCTGGGTAGTCTGAAATAGGATAGTAAATTGGATGTAATCACCCACCCTGCACCTCACAAAATGCAATGTACAATAGCACAACATCAGTCAAACACAGCATGTGGTGATCACACATGACTGCAGTCAACAGAGTAAGTCATAGTGATATACGAGTATCTTCTTCTGTATTCAGGGGAAGAGCTCTTTAGTTACTAATTGTTTTGTCAGAGAGAAGTCCACCAGAAGTTATGCAATCAGAGCATGCTGCTGACCTGGAAGTTATGCAGTATTTATTTCCCAGGCCAGTTAATAGCTCTCAAGTTGGTCATGCTTTCTGACCTTTTGACAGGTCAAGCCAGACTGCATAACTCCTGACATAATATAGTCAGGTATAATAACCTTGTCCCCTTTTCTGCTTTCTAACTCTATCTCTTTTTAAATTCTATATTGTCACCCTGGGTTCTGCCTACTGTAAAAGGATGGTTTTCTTCTTTTTAGTTTTAAATCTGAGCTCAAATTTTAATCCTCTCTTCTAGTTTTCCTAGGTCTGTGTTTTTTCTTTGTGTCTGAAGTAATAACTGTATTGCAAATCCTCTTATCATCAGTATTAATACTGTTATTACACTTTACTCCACTGTACTACAGCTAATAAGTACACGAAGCAATAAAAAATGTAGTTTAACCACTTCCAAAACAACAAACTTGTATTAAAATAAAATCATTCACAGCCATTTATCTTTTTCATTCACATGTCCATTAAAACATCTTCAGAACCAGACTGAAGGAGATCCAGCAACTGCAGGACTCAAACAAGTAACTGGTAATTATTTTTTTAATAAAAGTTCACTATTGTGAATGCAATGTAACTGTACCTTTGCTTCTCTTTCACTTTTTGCTAGTTTGTAGTGTGTATCTTTGGGGTAATAAGTTGGTGTCTTTATGCCTTAAGGCATGAAACAGTCCAGAAATCAACAGCAGCCCTGTGTCAGCAGCTATCCATCTTTTATCCCTCTTACGTCACTGCTTAATTATTCTTAATTATTATTATTCATTGTTTTTAAACAAATGCACCACGTCTACGGTCACATCTGACTTGTTCAGCTAATACACAAACTTGCAAAGCAGAAGCAAAGGTGTTGCTGAAGAGCTGGAAAGGCGTGTAGATTCAGGACTCTTTAATAAAGATAATCAAGTGAGACATTTTCCGGAATAATCATTGCAACAAATCCTTAATGGCTGACTTACTAGTGCATTCCAGAGAAATGATTTACAACATCCTGCCAGAAAAAGAGTCTAGTACTAAAGAGGTAGTCTAAAGTCAGAGCCCAGGGTAAGACAGGTATTCTGATTTCATTCAGTGAAGAACTGGTCTGCGACAAAGACCAAAGACAAGTATTTGTGAAAGTAACCAGATGTTAACCAAATAAATTGTTAGAATTGTTATGCAGCGTAAACATGTACCTTGAATACCACTGCAGTAGCATTGATTCTCATGCTATTATTTGGTTTCTTGTTTTTTTTCAAACACTATACAATACAGTCTGAATAAGTTAAGCTTGAGTTGTTGAAAACATGACACTGTAATCACATATTTTTTATCCTGAGCATATAAAATAAAATGTACTATGCTCATTGTGTTGTCCAAATACATATAGAGTTCATCAGTTTGTACCCTGACGTGCTACATAGGTAAGTGATGGGCTATCTGCCCTTCTGGGCCATTTTAAGCCTAACCTATTCTCCTCAAAGGTCAGAAAAAAACTAGTAACTTGAGTTAGTGAGGTAAACACCTTAACCATAGTATGCCCAATCCTTGCTGGAAAAGTACACCTGAGGCAGTATTCATTCAAAGTCAAAATTGACAGTACTCACAAATGGCACACTGATGTTATTTTCGGTTTGCTATCAAAATGTTGAAATTCACTTGGTCGACGTTCATAACGTCGAAAGTCATTACACCGAATGTTCAAAAGACCAAAAACAAATGTCTAAATTTAAATGGTCAAAAAACACCTGCAAACAAACACTAGTGTTTTTGCCGGGGTGCTGCACCCCCCTGCGCCCACCACACCCCCTGCTACTTATATATTACAACTCCGAGATTGCACAACAGTGCAGACAAGAGAAAATCCTTGCCCTGTTTGTAACATAATGTCGACAGGTAATTTGCATGCACTTCCTGTCGACCAAATGAACTACTTAATATTCATGTGTCAACCATATGGGTCGATCATATGAACGTTAGACCAAATTAATTTCAACATTTTGATAGTAAACCATTATTTTCAACCAGCCTGCGTTATATATTATGAAGTATGTTTATGCTTCCCTGTTTAAACTACATAAAATTTACATTTTTACTTATTTATTTCTGTTTGTGAACCAGTATAGTGAAAATGAGCTGGCACAGTCTAGGGACATTAAAATTAAAGATATAGTAAAAATGATCAAAAGGTAAAACATTCAGAGATTCAGAATTATATGATTGTAATCCTAAAATATACCAGGCTGGAAAATGCAAACTATGTATTTTTGTACTGAACACATTAAAGAAGTTTGGCAAAAGAAGGCAATAAGGTTTGTATGGAATTAAGTGGTATGTTAAAATGAAACAGAGCAGAGAAAAGGTAGCATTACTTAAAAAAATAAAAGGCATAACCAGGGAGGTAATAAAGAAAGGGGGCAGACAATGTGGGAATGAGACAGTACAGGAAAAAGGAAAAAGAGGTTGTTTATAATGTTATGTGTCATACTGAGGATTTACAATTTGATGTGCTTACTTTATGTGAATGCATGATTAGGTTTTATTAAATTCTTTTATGTGTCTCATTATATATGTTATGTTATGTCATGTTATGACAATTCTCAGTTTTAGTTAACTTGTTTCAGTTTAGATGCAGATTTCTTCTGTTTGTTTTCTGTTCTGATACCTATGTGGAAATTATTCCATTTTTGAGCAATTGATACTGAGTTAAATGATTTTCTGGTAACTAATAAATTCTGGTTTGTCAATCTTAGAGGACTAAATGGATTATATGTTTGCACAAAACTGGTAAGAGCTGGGCATTTGTTAAGTTTAAATAAACTGTAGGTAGTACTTTAAGTTGGGAAAGTATTACCAGTATTTTAAGCTCAAAACAATCATTCTTTTCAATACATGAGAATGGTGTGTCCTAAGATATAAATTTGCAGAAAACCTAACAATATATTAGAGGTGTAACATCATTCACATTTGTTTAACAAAATTTTATGGAGACTGGCTAGCAGAGTAGAGTCATACAATAAGGAAGGAATTAGAAATGTGTGTGCTGTTGGTAAGGCACATTCTGATAGGTATGGTTTACATTTGTATATTATCTCAAATGTCTGGTTATTTTTTGTTATAACAAGATCTATATGTTTGTCAGACTTGTCAGTAAACACTCCCAATGGTTTAGTTTGACGTATTTGGTCATTGTGAACATTACTGCATTACTGACAGTCTTTTTTATTTTTTTTATTATTTTTTGTTTTTTTCTGGAAAAGCATGCCCTTTGTTTACATGTATAGCTGTGATATCAGGAATGAAGTTAGTTTAGTTCAGCATTTAAAAGAAGCTGAGAGATAATCAACCAGTGGTGAATAGTACTGAAAGATCCTTGTGTGATATTCTGAAGTTCATCTAATAAGGTCCATTGTGGACGAGCAGGGACAATCTCAGGGTGCCTTTGTTAATATTTTATACATGTCGTTGCTCCCATTTACCTTGTAGCTTTGGGTGTTGGTTTATTAACTGAAACAGTCACAAGATCATGGGTATATATATTTTTTTGCAGTCACTAGTTTCTCCATGGGCACCATGCGACTAAAATTCAGTTGCTGACACCACAATTCAGGCTGTCAGTTTAACGGGGACAACAATTGTCAATAACCTGTGTGCTAGCATATTCCACTAAACATAGTAATGTAAAACGTGAGGAATTGTGTCATTCAGAAAATCAAACTTAGAGGATATAAATGTGTGCCATGCTCCAGCTTTTAAATACACCTAGTTTCCCCAGTTAATCAATGAGGGACTTTTTCCATCTGATCCAGACTACACCTCCATTCAGAATTGACTGTACACACACATTGCTTCAGAGTCATATAGTCAGACTACATGCCTCAGGCTTAAAGGTTCTTGAAGATTTTTTTCTGTCTCTCTCTTCTCACTCCACCAGCTGCAAATCCTTAAAACATATACCGGTTTGTCTTCTCTTATGTAGTAAACTCTAATCTTAAATCAAATTTACTTAAATAATCATGGTTGCTTTACTCAGCTTAAATGTCCTGTGTCTCTTCCATTTTTTATGTAAATGTAATTTTCCCTTGTCTTCGCATTATCCTTTGTCCTTTTATTTTTGTCCTTTCTACTCCTTCCTTACACTTAAATCTGGATATCGAAAGCTCAAGTTCAAATTAATTCAAGTGTTTAAAAACTAAACACTGCATAATGAACTGGATAATATAAAATAAGAACATAAATATACCAATACAATATTAGCCCAAATGAAGCAAAAAAAAAAAAATCATGAACTGAAAATTATGAAATATAAATTAAAGTAGCAAAAATTTACATTTCAAATTATGAGTGATTATATATTAATTTACAAAAAAATATATAGACAAATATTACTTATTTAGGTATAAACCCTTTTGTCATCCACTGGATAACCAATTAGCTCAGTGATAGGACCCAGGAGGTCAAAATAAGTGAGACCACCTCCACGAAGAGGTCAGTCACTAGCGGAGTCTCTCAGGGCTCAGTACTGGACCCACTCCTTTTTGGCATCTGTTTCTCTGAAATGCAAGCAAATGCTGAAGGTTTAGGACTGACTAACTTTGCAGATGATTGTATGCTGGGAGTTATCATCGACTCCCCTGCAGAAACTAGCGTTCTTCACGAAGGTCTATTTCTGACTACCAAATAGTGCCAAAGCCATGGTCTTAAATTCAGTGCTAAGAAATGCATAATTGTGCCCTTTGGGAAGTCAACCATCCTGGCTAATTACCATATTGATAATACACCCCTAAGGGTCGACCTAGTGGTCAGGGATTTGGGTAAATATGTAGACAGTAGCCTTACCTTTAACCACCACATGGCCACAGTGGGGAGGAAATCCTTTTATGTTGCACGACTTATAAATAAGGGCATGGCATCTAGATCCTAAGAGGTCATTATTCCACTTTACTTTGCCCTTATCCAACCAACCATAGAGTACAATGCTCCCTTTGGTATTTACTTGACTAGGCTTATGCAGCAACTGGAGTGACCTCAGAGGTTCCTTACAAAAAGAATACAAGGGGTAACAAACCTGCCTTATGCAGAGCTCCTTAAAGCCCTTCCCCTGTACTCAGTCTCCTATAGATTGCTGAGGGGTGATCTACACCTGACTTACAAGGGATCTCTGAACCCCACAGTTACAAATCTTCTACATATTCATAAGTCAAAGACTACCAGAAATAAAAGTTCTAGGGCTCTGAATTTTGTCTGTGACTTAAACAGAATGTACTGGAAAGGAGTGTCCCAAAGACCACCCCTCCTATGCAACAGGCTTCCCATCCATGTGAAGCTGAGTTTATCTATTACCCAATTTAAGTGCAACCTAGACCAGTGGATGGGGAATAGGAAATTTACACCAGGCTTGGCACCCATGTCCCTTATGGACAGAGGTAGTTATAAATCCCGGACCCTCAGTATCCTGTTCGGATACAGGACATCATTATTCTTTCAAGAAAACTTGGCTAAAGGTGTAAAGTTTTTTATGGAATAAAAATACATTCACAAAGAACAGTCCAGATATAGGAATGATACTTGGAAACAAAAATGAGTACAAAAGATTTATGTTTTATAGCAGTAAAAAGTACTTTTAAAAATAAACTTCAGGAGACAAAATTAAAGAAATAAATACAGTGTTAGCTTTTGGTCTGTATTTTACTCTTGGCTGTTATCAGGCATAAATTAGTGCATTGTATTACAGAATTAAATCCAACCAAAAGCACATCAGTGTTACAGTTTACCAATAGTACGCTTGTACAACACCATTTGTAATTTTATTGAAACATAACCAAAAACACAGCTGGTGTGTACAAATGTCTCATTTTGTTTCCATAAAATTTAGACCTTTAAATGCTGCTTTTGTTTAAATAATGCACTTGGCTTCATGGCATTGAGGGATAAAGCCCTGAGCACCACTCAACCAGGCTAAGCTCAGTTAGTGGTGTGGGCAGTGGAAGAACTGGGCATGGGAGGGGAGGACAGAGCAGCAAATAGATTCATAGATTCATAGATTAGTACTAGGCTAATTGCCCTTGTGGGCCATTTTCAGCCTAGCCAATTACCCCATGTGAGAATCAAACCCTGCACCTTGTGTTTGTAAGGTAAACACCTTAACCATTATGCCAACATCCCAGTCCCTGATTGCTGATTCATTTACCCTGAGGGCAAGGGAGCCTGCAGGATTTTTTGCAGGGGGGTGAAAACCCAGAGCCCCACCCACATAGCTCACCCCGCCCCCTGCCAACACAGCCCCGCCCAAGTCCACCCACCCCAAGCCCCGCCCACACATCCATTCCAGTGTCCCATTACTTGGCTATTTCTCCCCATTTACTGTAGACACTGTTCAAATCTGTGTGCATACTGTTTTATGCTTTAGTTCTACAATGATTACAGGCAGTTGGATTTAATTTACAACTTTTATTTCAAACATTATAGCCCAAACACTGAGACATTTACTAAACCTAAACAAAGCAATAGTCTTACAATGAAAACAGACTTGGCATTAAAGCTTCTACTTTTGAAACTCGCATTCAATGAAACAGCATTGAAACCCACATTCAAAGAAAATGCATCTGGCCAGTGGCAGGTTATTTACCTTTGAACTGTTTTCAAGCAATAGGCTCCTTGCACACCATTAGGGCCATGCAAAAGTTATTTGATTTACCTGATTGTATTAATTATAATATATAATTGAATTATATCCCTTGTATTATACAGCAGCACTTGTTTGAGTGACTCTGCTGAAGTAAAAGTAATCTGAATAATTCCACATTAAAGATATCTGAAACTAATGAAGATGTTGTTGCTAGAAAACAACTGTATATTTCAGTGTTTCATCTACAAATTCAGTGCCTGCTGTCAAAAGAATAAATTGCCTATGTTAAATTAAAAAATGGTAAGCTGGTATATTGCAATAGAAAATGGATGACAAGCTGAAAAACAGGTTCATAGTTATTAGGCATCTCATCCAAAGGAGGACATCCTGAGGACTGCAGCATACAAATGTATATGCTGTAGGAATAGAACCTCAAGCCTTTACATTAAGATGCAAGTATTCTACTGCTACTAACATAGCTTTAAAACTTTATACCACAATAGAGATACCATTTGCTAAACAAAACAGTTGCACATTGTAAATAGACTTGGCATGAGCAGCAGTGAACTTAGCTTCCCTTAAAACTCACAGTTCCTTGAAAATGCACTTGAAAATTCCACCTGCTAACTCTAACTTGGGCATTTCACTTTCTCTCTCTCAAAAACATACCACACCCCTCATGGCCTCAACCTTAGTGCAAGAAATCTGGACAAAGCCTAAAATAAATAGGGACAGATTATAAATATGGCTCTCAGAAACTTAGAAAATTGCAAGAGTAACAGGATTTGTGTTAGTATGCATTTTTCTAAATTACATGACATCTAAAACTGAAATGTCTCATTTAGCAACTTCAATCCTTTTTAGGAGGAATATGGGGCAAAAATCTGGACAGCTTAGGGGTATGCTACCTCCCTCTTATACACACACCAAATAATTCTGGTCAGACTTGAATTAGTTCTGGGAAGGTTGCACTGAACGGCACCGTGCTTGAGCTGAAGTGGGTGAAATCCTGGTAGCCAGTGATAACCGATCTGCAGCTCAGCAATGTGGAGCATTAAAGCATTTTTAGCAGAGCATTGTTTCATCACTACCTATTGTGTTTGCACATAAGCTGTAGTTATTTTAAACATTTGCCTTTTTTGATTACTACAGAGTACATTTACCCACCAGAGCTATTGTGTTTTGACTTCAGTGTGGAGCTAGTTGTTGCAGGGCTTGGCTTTTAAGTAAGGTAGCAATGCTTATTTACGATATACCATTAAAGCCACCCTGACCCAACTACAAGTGTACTAACACACAGACACTGCTATAAGACACTGGTCTGCAATAAAATGTAATGAGCTTCTGAAAATACTGTAATCCTGTCCTTTTATTACAATGAATATAAAATACTTCGAAATAAGGTAAAAAAGCTCATAATCTTTGATCGACAAAACTACTTTTCCACACTTCAAAACAATAATAAAATCAAACCCTCAGAAATTTTGGAAAGGTATCTCTACTCTACTTAACCCCAGCAAACCAGATACCCCTACCCCAGACCCAAACGCTCCTGACCAAGACTTGGCTACCCAATTTAACTCTTTTCATTGAATCCATTTCCAAATTAACGTCATCTTTCTCTAACACCACTACATTCTCCAAAAATCCTTACCATCCCCAACCATCTCTACCCTACTGCTACTACTTCCTTATTCCCATCTACTAACTCCCATCCCTCCACTCCTCCTACTCCTACTACTTCATCAGCTTCATCTGCCCCTAATTCTCCCTCTTCACACTCCTTTTTTCTCATTTAAACCTATACCCACTTCTACTATAAAGAAACTCCTTATGAAACTGAAGCCATGCACCAATGCTCCTGATAACATCCCTTCTTACTTTCTTAGCAAAGCTGCTGAAGCAATCGCCACCCTATTAGCATTTTAATCAACCGCCTATCCAAGAATGTATAGTACCCCAAGTCTGGAAAAGGGCCTTTATCATACCTCTACATAAAGGTGGCAACAACTACAATGTTACTAATTTCCCCATCGCTATTCTGTCCCCCATCTCTAAACTCCTAGAAAAGTGTATCCAACTACAACTCCTTCCACATCTCTTAGATAATCACCTACTAACTCCCACACATGGATTCAGACCACATCATAGCACTATGACCGCCTCCTCTCCTTCCTTGAAACTGTAAATAAAGCCCACGACTCTGGCCAAATTGTTTCTACCCTACTACTCGACCTCTCTAAGGCCTTTGACACTCTCTCACAGCCTGCTACTAACTAAACTTTCTAAACTTAACCTATCTCCCTCCTCCTTGAACTGGTTCTCCAGCTACTTATCTAACAGATCTCAAGCAGTCAAATGGAAAAAGGCCACCTCCTCATTTCTAAATACTCCTACTGGGGTACCCCAGGGCTCTATACTGAGTCCCCTTCTCTTCAATATATTTATAAATGATTTCCGCAACTCTATCCCATTCTCAGACATCATCCAATATGCCGATGATTCTGCTATTATCTGCACTGCCACCTCTATCCCCTCACTCCTAAAACTGACTCAAGATGCTTTTACAACAACTGAGCAATGGATGAAAAGGAATCACCTAGCACTCAATGCCTCTAAAACCAAATTAATGTTATTCACCCTCTCTAAGGCAACTTCTTTCAATATAAACACATTTCACATCTCTAGACAAAATAATCTACCCCTGGAACTGGTGTCCGAGACCAAGTTACTTGGGGTCCAAATTGATAACCAGCTCAAATTCAACTCCCACCTACAGTTAAATATCAAGAAAACCCATCAAAAACTAGGTATGCTTTACCGACAAAATCATTACCTTACACCTGCTACCAAAATCACCCTCTACCTCATTTCTTATCCCCTCCCTTCTCTATGGAGCTCCACTCCTAACTAATCTACAGACCTCTCTAAAAACACAACTTTCCTCTTGCTACAACAAAATTGCCAAGTTCGCTACCAACCACAAGTCCTCCACCCACCACTGTTCCTCTCCAAAAACTAAAAGTGGCTAGAGCTACCCAGTTATCTCACATATACTCAACTAAATCTTGCACATAAGCACATTTTCAACCCCTCCCTTTGTCCCTCCCTTTCATCAGCCTTTAAAATGCACCTTCCTGCTAGAGTATTAAGGTCCAACAATCAAAATCTATTAGAAGTATATAAACCAACTCGTCCCCCAGGCAAAAATCTTCTGTCTTATGGCCTTGCATGCCTTTGGAACTCCCTACCACCTTCCATTCTCACCACCCCCAACCATTTTATATTTAAAAGATCTCTTCACTCACATCTAGTATCCCAGTGGGAATGCTCTTGCTCCCACCCCACATAACTAACACTTGCAAACTCCATCTTCTTTCTTCCTCTGTTTCCTCCTGCAACTTTCCTAATTACCCACCCTAACTCATACATATTATTATTCCTACAATAATCAGAAAGAATATACTAGGCCACACTTCCCAAGTATTGCTTCCCTAAGACGTTATTGCTTCTCAGTACTTTTGTGCATTGCGTCATAATATTTATTATTCCTCAATATTGTCATGAAATGCTTCCAAATATGTTGTTATTTCTCAGTGCTTTTGTGCTAAATTTCCCTTTAGTCTGTATTACCTATTAATTTCATCACTAGATTGTACTCGCTCTAGTTTTTGTTGTATTATTTGCAAATTGTTATTTCTTGTATGATTAACTTCTGTGTAATTGTATAATTTGTATATCTATTAATAACCTACTTAGTTTTGGAGCTTTTCTCCCCAGGACTCCATTGAAAACGGGTTCATTTGGCCCAATGGACTATCCTGGCAAACCAACTGCAAATAAAATAAATAAATAAAATACTGTCATATGCATTTCAATACCCAAGGCTTATACATTATCTAGTCATGTAAATATTCTCTGCATGGCAACAACGAAAAGGCTTTCAATGCTGGTAATTCTTTAACAATATACTTACTAAAGCTTACTTGCATCTTACAATGTCCGACAAGCTTACTAAAGCTTACTTGCATCTTACAATCTCCGACAAGCTTACCTGATGTTCATTAAACCATGGCTACTTAAACAGAGCAACAGGGCACTGTGACAGCATACAGTCCCAGAATAAGAAGCATAAATCAACAGTACAAAAATCTGATAGAAAACCAGAACATTTTGCAAAATCAAGGACAGATGAAAAGACACGGTCGTATTTGTGATCTACTTTGGATGGGGGAATACTCTGCACACTTACACTGCATAACTGCTCCTTGCCTTCCATGGACACATCCAGAGCCACTACAATGGGGAGTGGGGTGCAATAAGTACGTCACAATTTGAAATGTTTCTAGCTGACAGTGATGGATCTGACACTCATACCTCTCAACTTCAGAGCAAGAAATCTGGACAAAGCCATACATAGAACTAGAAGTGGGACACAAGCCCAAAAATAAGGCCAATTTTTAAATATTGCTCTTATAACTTAAATAGAACAGGTAGATCTTGCATTAGTACAAATTTTCTGAAGGGTATGAAATCTGAAACTCAAATGTCTGCCATTATTTTCTAACTTCAATCTTTAATGACTTGCCACTAATTTGCCAGAAAACCACAATTTTATGAAAACGGACCAAAATGTGATGCAAAATACCTGTCAAAAAGGGACACCTTTTTAATATTAACAGTTAACTTGAAGCAGCTAACAAAATAAGAGCATCCACATGCATTTCTGAAATAAAGGTAATCTATAAGTAATCATTACAGTTATATATAATTGTAAACCCTCCACATTTTCTTCCAAAATTGCCATTTTGGAGGAGGGATTATTAGGGGAGAGCAACATTTTGAGCCAGAATTGGGGACAATTGAGATGTTTGGATATTCCTAATCTACAAAGTGATTTGCACGTACCTCTCAACCTCTTAATGCAGGAAATCTGAACAAGGCCAAAAATATTGGGGAACATACAAACACTACTAAAAATTGCTCTTGTATAAACTTAGACAGTCTTGCATTAGCATGCATTTTTCTGAAGGTTATGACATCTGAAACTCAATGTCTGTCATTTAATGGCTTCATTCCTAAATGATTTGCTAAAAAAACACAAATTTGAAGAACAAACCAAAAATAAGCAGCAAATATCTATTCATTCTGCAAAGATATGGACAACTGAGAGGTATAGTTCAACCGGGGCTGTCTGAGCTTGCTACCCCCCTCACAAAATCATGGTCAAATGGAGCCTCCCCCCTGCAGCCATTCCAATGTCCCATTCCTTGGTTATTTTGCCCCATTTATCATAAACACTAATGTGCATACTGCTTTACTTCTGCGATGATTTAGGATTTCATTTGAAAGTTTTATTTTGCATTTTACAGCACAAACCCTAATACATATCTGTTAAAGCACTCACAATGAAAATAGACTAACATTAAAACTTCTCTGCTCTTGAAACTCGCATGCATTGAAACAGCACTGAAACCCACTTTCAGAGAAAATACATTTTGCCAATGGCAAATATTAACTGTGGGCTGTCTTCAAAATCATAGGCCCCTCGAACATAACATACACGAGCTCTTTGATACACCTTCCTGACTGTATTACATTATATTCCTTGTACAATACAGTACAGTTGTTAGAGGGCATTTTAAATTTATTGTTTTGAACATTTTTCCAGTAAACAATGAAACAAAAAGCATCCACCAATGACAAAACTGCCCAATTCAGAACATTCCCATCATAAAAAGTCTACTCAAGTCCACCAGTATCAGTAAAAAATATACACAATCTCTGAAGTAGTAAACTCCACATTGAAAAAATTTGTAACTAATAAAGAGGTTGCTGCTAGCAAACACTTTATATGTCATTGTTTAATCTACAAATAAAGTGCCTGTTACCCTTGAAGAATAAATTGCTTTTGTTGCATGCAATAAAAAAATGAAAAGCTAGTAATACCGCAATAGGGAATGGATAGCAAACTGTTAACAGGTTCATAGTTACTAGGTATCTTTGCCAAAAAGACTGCAGCATCCACCCCCTTTACAACACAATACAGCATCAGCAATGCATTTACCTACTGTGGGAGTAGAACCCACAGCCTTCAGGCTCAGCATCTAAAGCAAGTACACTATCTGTTGTGCTATTAACAATGCAAGCAGACTACACACAAGCAGCACTAAACTTTTGCTCCCCTGCAGCTCTCAGCTCCTTGTAAAATCTACTCGACACTCAGCTGTATCTCTGAACTTTTCAGCACAAGAAATCTGGAAAAAGCCAAAATTTATTGAGGGGGGGGGGACAAAAGGCCAAAGACCAGGGACACATTTTAAACATTGCTTGTATAAAGTTTGAAAGTTGCTAGAATAAAATGCTGCATTACCACCATACATTTCACTGCCACGTCTTGAACCCAGGGGACCCCGTGCAAAACAGTCAGAGCAACATACCACTACGCCAAATCAACTGTTTTGTGAAAGAGGAAGACTGAAACTTAAATAGCTACCATTTAGTAAATTCAGTTCTCACCATAGCAACTGATAGCAAAATAAGAAAAATTGTTTTTTTGTTTTTTTCTTTTGCAATCAGTTATTCATAGTTCTATCACAAAATTCAGACACACCAGATTCCAAAAGACTTGCTCTTAGTGTTAGTCTGCTTTATAGATATGCCTTGCACCAGTGTAGGTCACTTTAACTAAAAGCAACTCTTTTGGAATCTGGTCCACTTTGTCGAAATAGTTTTACTGTATGGAAAGCGTTTCTTCTAAAGTAAAGCAGAGGGATGGGATTAGGGGGTTGGCAGTGAGCTACAGGTATCATGAATTAGGATCAGCAGAGGAGGTTCCTTTAAAGGATGACACCTCACAAGACTGGTTTACCGACATCTCAAAATCATACAATAGGCAAATGAAGCATCAGACTTTCAGACCTTGGTCTTGGCTGCACGGTAAAGCTTGTTTTCAGCTCATATATTTATACTTTTGTGGTAAACTGCCAGACTGTACATAACTATTTGTTCTGTAAAATTAGAGAGAGGATAGTGGTGACTGGCAATCATATGTTGCATCGGTCCCATCACTGATTGCACGATACACTGGTACACTGCAGAGAAACAAATTAAACACAGCACAGTGACAGAGTAGCTAATTATCAATGCTTCTTCGTGATAGTAGTCTCGCACTGCATATAGGCAAAGTGCCACATACTTGACATGTCTGGGCCTTGAGGCTGTATATAGTCAGCATACAATGGGAACTGCACAGCATATTATAGAGCTATGTTGAGACATTTTGCTATACGAACAAACCTTGCAAGCTTTAATCAAAGTCGTAAAGCTAAGAACTGCATCTGAACTTTATTCTATAAGAACCCCTTCCCCTGTCTGCACTTGCATGCTTTATTCCTCCTGGATCACCACTGAAAAGATACTATGCCTTAGCCAATAACCAAATTCATAAAAGAAAAGTAGCAACTAAATAAAATATTACAGCAGTTACTAGATATTATCAGACAAGAATATACGCTCTCTCTCACACACACATGCATCTCCTCTAACAATGTGTGACACACACACACACACACACACACACACACACACACACACACACACACACACACACACACACCTCTCTCTACCTTGTCCCATCTTCCTTCCGTTCGTTTCAGGTCCCGCTTGCTAAGTGTCCCATCTTCCTTCCGTTTCAGGTCCCGCTCGAATCATACTGCTTGTAAAAAACCCGTCTGTGTGAGTTCCCGCTCACAAACCTCTAAATGACAGCGATGATGTCAGCACACCTGCGACTGGACTGTTCAGACTTCTTTCTTCTTAAAGAAGAATGTACGTAAAAAAAAAAAAAAAAAAAAACTTTTTTTGTAATTATCTAGCCGATTCCAGGGGGGTGCAAGTGCACCCCCTTGCACCTGCCTGCGAGCGCCCTTGCCTGAGGGGAGGGACTAGTAGTCTAGGGGCTGTTTTGCCAATGCAAATGGAGGCATGCAGCTGATATAGTCATAACTTGAGGCATGGGCCTGCCTTGCCAAGCTGATGATGGTAGTGCCCATCATTAGCATGAGGAGAGCAGCATAATAAGCCATCACAGTGATGCAGGCACATGTCAGCCTCCAAGGGCTGGGTTTAGGGGTTAAAAAAAACCCTGATGGCTGTCTGAATGACTGCCTCATCCCTATGGAGACTGAATGGAGTAATTGATCATGGAAGGTCAATGGTCAGCAATCAACAGGGAAATGAAAAGGATTAAGGAGATAAAAGAAAGACAGATAAGAAAAGTAATCCAACAGAAATACGGCAAGCCACTGAGGACATAATACTTCAAAATATGTGGGGTCTAATAAGTAAATGAACAAATGTCAGAGAACTAAGTGCCACCTATAAAACAAATGGCAGCTTCAGTTTGACATATTGGCTCAAGATATGAGACCCAAGTAGTTTCAGGCCAAGTAGACAAGGACCAAAACATTACAGAAGATACCAGAACAAACAGGCAACCAGTGAAGACTTCAGATTACTAAAGTAATATGGTAGCAATTCAAGTAGCCCATTGGAAAGTGGACTTCTGTACTAGGTATAAGCAATGATGTTCTTTTTTGTCTGATACTATGTACTAGGTATGGGAAACTACAGGACACTACATGAGATGAGACCAGGCATGACTAACCACAGCCATCTCATCAGGGGGAAGTAGATGCTTGATCTGAGCAGTATTTCTTATATCATAGGATGGCATGAAATCTTAGTAAGAGCATAAACATAGTTCTTGTGAATCTTTTATCAAGGATGATCAATAATGATTTCAGGCAGTTTACAAACAAATTGTAATATGTCTAACAATGAGTCCCTGAGTGTGGCATATAAAGAAAAAAATGCCTGTCATAGATGTATTTAGTTTCAGATGATTATGAACAATCAGTTTATGGTTACTGTCCAGGTCATCCACAAAGGAAATTTGAACCAAACTATTATCCTGAGGGAAGAATTAATTCTGCATGTCACGCATATAACAGTGGTGATGTAGGCCTTTCCTTTAAATGGGTTTGCCTTGAAGCAATAGTACATGTACTAAACAAAGCAGCACCCAGGATAAAACCTTATAAAGCTCCACAGTCCAGGGGCTGTAAAGAGAAAGAATTAATTCAAGAAACTACCCAATGAGAGTGCCCAGAAATGTAGAAGATAAATCACTGCAATAGAAGTCCTGGGAATCCCACATAAGAGTGCAATCATTTCAATAGGCTGTTACGATCATTTCTGTCAAATGCTACAAATAAACTAAGGGTAACCAAAAAGCAAATGCCTTTAGAATATCATTAAGAACCACATTGTGGGGATGATTGTCTCGTTAATATTTAGTCCAAAATCCAAACTGAAATAGATCACAAATACATTCCTTGAGATGAAAATCAAAATGTGGGTATGCCACTTGGAAACAAACGCAAGGTCTGAGACAGAGTGGCCATTATCATGATTGTTAGGATCCAAACAGGAGTTTTTAAGAGTTGAAGTCACTAAGAGTAGACAGCAAATGTTGGAGGTGTGATGGGGAAGAAAGAGGTACTTGGGAACATATTTGCTGGGACTGTGGTTGGTTGGAAGACTTTAAGGATTCCTTGCAAGATGCACTGTCAGAGATACTGGGTGGACAGACTGGTGTGATAAGAGATATTATTTTTCTGAGCTTTGATACGGAATCAGAATTGCCTAGACATGGTAAGGTCTTGTTGTGTCTAATTATGGTGTTTGCCAAAAAAGCAATTACTAGAAAATAGAAATCAAAATCTAAACCAACTGTATTACAGGCAGTGAATATAGTAACAGAGATAAAACCACTGGAAATTAGATATTTAGAAAAGGGTAGGAGCAAACTATACAGGAAAAAATGGGAATTGTGGGAACAATATATAGAGGGGAGGAATGAGATTTAAAAGAAGGCAGGACTTAAATGAGCTATGTACTGTTTGATTGAAAATGATTGTGCAGATTATAAGTGGGAGATAATGTTTGTAGCTGGGAGTCTGTCAGCATGGTTTGTGATGTAAAATGCTTGCAAGTAGGATTATGTCAGTGTAGTTTGTTTCCGGCTGTATAAATGTATGATTGCTTATATTGTAAGTGATGGCTTACTAAAGATGTTTCTTGTTTAAAAAAGGGTCAGGAATTGAATAATGTATGTAATGTTGCTCAGGTTATATAATATATAACACTATATGTGAAGTATAATGTTTGTTTATGTTAATTTGTTAACACAGTTTGATTGCTTTTGTAAAAATGTAAATTTCCCTATGTCAAAAGTGATAATTCAATAAAAGTGTTTAAAAAAAAAGAAAGAAAAGCCTTCCAAGACAAATTGTGGCCAGGCTAGCTTGGCACAGACTTAGTGTGTATGATGTGTAATGCATATGCTTGAAATCCAAGGAAGAAAGTTATTACAATCACGCTAAAGAAATGCATTCAGCACTGCAGGAAAATGAAACTGTCCACAGTGATGTCATCCCAGAGAAATGTCCACAGTGATGTCATCCCAGAGAAATGTCCACAGTGATGTCATCCCAGAAACTGCATCTGTGGACACATCCTGTGTAATACGGGCCAGCTTAGCTGTGAAGAACCAGCTGGCAAACTCACGTTCCACAGCTGAAAAAGCCTTCTGAGTGGCAAAGATGATGAGCTGCACTATCTGCCAACCACGTAAAAGAGCGCGTCCAGTCATAGTCGCACGAAAAGTCCCCTGGACAAAAAGCGGATATCTTAAGAGAGATTTCTAACTGGCAAAGAAAATAACAATTAGTCTGTCTAAGCTTTTTCTCCAGGAAACAAGTACATGATCAGCTACACTCAGACTTTCCATTCTTTCTGCATTATTCATAAATCAATCAATCAATCTATCTATCTATCTATCTATCAATCTATCTATCTATCTATATATTTACCTATATTTCTATTTATCTATTTTTCCATCTATCAGTTCTTCCACCCAATCATCCATCCATACACCATCCATCCTTACATCAGTCCAATAATTCAACCATTCTTTCATCCATCCATCCATACATACATCAATCCAATCATCCAACCATCCATCCATCCATTCGTCCATCTGTCTATCCATCCATCCATCCATCCATCCATCCATCCATCCATCCATCCATCCATCCATCCATCCATCCACCCACCCATCCATCCAATCTAATCACCCAAGCATCCATCCATCAGTCCAGTCATCCATCCATCATTCCATCCATCCATCCATTTTCTAAATTACTTGCCCTGATGATGGTCATGATGGTATTAAGTTTGGTGAGGTTGGGTAGACCAGACTTCATTAAGATGAATTTGTGAGATCCTCAGGAATTTCCAGGCAAACTGGGAAATATAATCCTATAAATATAGCCTTAGCCTTCCCCAAAACCACCTTGTGGTATACCTGTTATGAGAGGCATTCAGGAGGCATCCTCACAAGATACCCAGACCACTTTAACTGACTCCTCTAAATGTAAAGGTGCAGAGGATTGCCCCAGATTGTTAACAGTAAGTCCAGATGCTCTGGGCTTGTATCTGTAATGTATTTCAGACCCAAAGCTCATAACCATAAGTGACGATAAGGACATGGATTGCCAAGTAAACTGAGGGCTTCATCCTATGACTCCATTCTTACTTCTCCACTACAGTCCACTACAACACCTGCAGTAGGTCTATTGTTGTACCCATCTGTTGATCAATCTTTTAATCACCTTTCCTTTCATTCATGAAGGCAGCTCCAGAATAGTTATACTCCTCCAGCTGAGGTAGCTGCCCCCATCTGCAGAAAGCAGTCACCAATGACTTCTGATCTGGATGTGCTTTTATCCCGTCTGCATCATACTGAGGTAAGAAATACTCTACTCACACTGGAGATCATAATCACCAGAGGCTGAAAGGAAAACATCATCAGATAACTAAGGTGCAACCCTGATGCCCCCAGATAGGACAACATGTAGACCTTGACTGTGTCTTGATACCCAGAGTCCATGAAAATTGGAAACAAGAAGAGATACAAGGCACACACTTGCCCACCCAGAAAATATTCAGCAGTACTAAAAGTACAGACATGACACTCGCTCCTCAAATATGTAGACTTAGTGGCACACAGCAGTGGCCCTTGGTATCCCATCCTGTTTTAGGGTCTATATTAGATCACCGAACGCTTAAAAAAGCGAACAGTGATTAATCGACCCTATCTAAGCGAAAGCTTACAATTTAGAACTGTCAGAACAGCAATTTTTTTCCTAGGGAAAAAAAATCACTGTTCCAACAAAAAAACAAAAACAAAAAAAAACACTTTAAACATTACATTAAGTGGGGGGCTTCACCCCCCACACCCCCCTACTTAAATATACCAACTCCGAGACTGCACTATAGTTCCAAAAACGGCAAAGTAATGAAGTGGCCGAGCGAATTCTTTCCCAAGGAAAGAATTCACTGAAAAGCTGCTTCGATATTTTGCTGTTTCAGGCTTTTGAGTTCGACCAAGATGCATTCCAAAGAATGCGTCTTCGGTCTTCTAATAGGGAGCCCTGTTTTAGCACCTTCCACAAGACATTCTGGGATATGTAGTCATATCTCTTCTCCAGGTGAAGCAAATCACATGTAGCCAATACTGACCAAGTCCAATGACCTCTCTGCTATCTCTGCCAGGACTAACAGCTGATACTCTGTTGAACAGCTGCAATGAAATCTGCACTGCTTCTTTACTTTAGACCCCACATCTTTTGAACATTAATTTCCTCTGAGGAATATCATCACACACTGTTCTATCTCCCTTCTAGAAAATGGGAACCACTATCCCATCTGTCAGTCTAAAGGTACTGTCTCGCCCTTCTATGTTAACATAAAAAAGGTGTATTAAGTGCAAGACCCTAACAATGTAGTACACTTTCGGTATTTCCATCTTGACCTAAATTCGTCCCACAGCCTTGCCTCAGAAGAAATGTTGCCTACCACACTGACCTCATCTACTAAAATAAATCCAGTTCCATCATCAGCCTTTGGCACTGTCTCCTCAGAGAAGAGAATTCCACTGCATTCAGGCGGACCACAAAGTGTTCACTCCGGAGCTTAACAAGCACGTAGTTTTCCATTTCATAATACTTGTATTGCAATATACCACCTCCTCCTTCCAAGCTGGTTCTTGAATTGTCAGAACATCTTTAAGGAAATGCAAAGTCACTCTCCATGGACTCCCAAATTCCTTCCGCATGAATGCCTTCACTTCGGATGCCACTCCCGCTGCTGCAATCCTAGCTTGTTGGCATTTATAAGTCAAATCACTCCTTTAGGACTGCATGGAATGTCCCTTACGTTTGCCTGATTTTTTTTTCTTTTTTTATGTTATTTACAACTTCTGATAAATGGAACAAAAGAGTCGAGTACTGACTCTTACCCCTTCCCCTTGTCCACTTTTGTATAGTTTTTATTTATTTACTGATATTTGATTACCAGGAAAGTCCAAATGGGTAGAAGCCCAATTTCAGAGGAGGTCCAGAAGAAAAAAACTCCAAAGTAGTATAAAATGTTTTAAGAACAATAATTTTACAATCTTCAAAAAAAATCCAAAAATATCTAGAGTTCAAATAATCGCACCACATTCGACATAATGTGAAAACATTAAGAATACATAAATAAATAAATAAATAAATAAATAAAATACATAACAAGTTATACCATAATGATTTAATATTTAGAAACATTTTAGTCAGTTTATAGAGAAAGTAAAGGTAAGTTAGCTTCATACAAATAGGAATTCCAATATGAAGTGAGATAAAAGCAGGCAAGCAACAAGAACAGAGACAGATTCTGGCTAGGAAGTCTTTTAGAATGGTTTTGCATGATGGGAGAGAGAGTACTGACTTAATGGATAGAGCTAAGGAGTTCCAGACCATAGCAACTTGGCATGAGTACAGATAATATCCAGCAGATATGATAGGTTTGTGGAAAAACAGTTTTTGGTCAATGGATCAAACTACAGACCCATGTCTCACTAGTCATATATGTAAAGCATTGGAAAGAATTATCATGGAGATGATCAATAGAGATATAGTAAACCTGCAGACACTGTACCCAACCCAGTTTAGTTTCATCAAGGGCAGATCATGTCTACTCAACCTGCTGGACTTCTTTGAGAAGGTCACCAAAGCAATGGATGATGGCAAAATCGTTCACACTGCCTACCTTGACCTGACCAAGGCATTTGACACAATACCCCACTCAAGCATTGTTGACAAACTCAAGAGGTTAGGTACAAACCCGCATGTCACCCGGTGGATATCCAACTGGTTGACAGACAGGACCCAGGAAGTTAGAATTGGGAAGTCCACCTCTACAAAGAGGCCAGTCACAAGTGGAATACCTCAGGGATCAGTCCTTTGACTGCTCCTTTTTGGCATTTACTTCTCAGAAGTCAAGGAAAATGTCAGTGGTCTCTGGCTAACTAAATTTGCAGATGATTGCAAATTATGACCTGTCATTGAATCTCACACTGACACAAATGTTCTCCAGGACAGACTGACACAGACAAACAACTGGTGTCAGAGCCATGAACTAAAACTAAATGCCAAGAAATGCATAATAGTATCCTTTGGGAAGTCATCCATCCCTGGTAACTATCATATTGATAACACACCCCTTTTACTTAACCCAGTAGTCAGGGACTTAGGGACACACATAGATAGTAATCTAGCCTTTGATCATCACATGTCTACAGTGGTGAGGAAATCATTCTCCCCCGGATTTACGAAGCCCGTTATAGTGTGCAGGAATAGTTTAAGAGCTATTTTCGTCAATATGGCCGATGTGCAATCCAGGAACGAGCTGCCAGGATGTGCACGTGAGCTCTTAGGCTAATCCTGCATGGACCGAGCCCCTGTATGCAAATTACCCTCATTTGCAGCTGAAAACCATGCAAATGAGGGTCATTTGTGATCCAGGAAGCAGGCAGCTGTCAGTGCAGGGCAAGTGTAGTCTGCAGAAATGTACTCGGTTAGTAACAGAGTAGGTTTCTGCAAACTACAAAACGGAGCTGACGGCTCCAAATAAAGGCTGCATATCATTGGTGAAGCATGGCAATGGCCAAGTAGAAGGCCACCGACAATGCAAAATGCGTAAAAAATAAAAAAAACTTTTAAATTCCTTTCGCCGATCTTGCCTGTTTAAGCATAGGGCAGCAGCGAGCAAACAGGATTGGGGGGGGGGGGTAAGAAAATAAACCTAAAATAAGCATTCCAACTAAAAGCAGTATTCAGCCATGCAAGTCAATGGCAGGCATGAGACAACCTGGCCAGTAAGTAATGGTTGTTAAGGGGGGAGGCCCAGTGTAGGACGCGTAACTATGCATTAGCAGGCAATCCTATGCAAATGAGGGGAAGGAAATCCCAGATTTCCCCAGGGTGTGAGGCAGGTCCCAAGAGTGTAAGAGTAGAAATAGCTGGGTGCAAGACCAGGAGATGGGTGACATCATGGGTGGGTGTGTCAGGCATACTGTAAGTGGATTGGAGCCCTGTGGCTTGGGACTGCCCTAGCTTAGCACAGCTAAGCTAGAGGTGTGTCCAAACTGCTTAGCACTCCTTACAATGTGTAAGCGGGTGTGCGTGCTGCGCACCAGGTTTCACAGGAAGAAATAGGAAGTTAAACCAGGAAATAGCAGCTCTGTGCACATATGAGCACTCTGCTCGGTGTGCACACGGGCTTAAACAGGGAGACAATGGGAAGGAAAAACAGCAGTAGGAAGGTAATCAAGGAGAACTAGCTGAGCTGCCAGGTGAAATGTATCAGAATCAGCTAATTACACACGCAGCAGACCAGCCCAGCCCAGAACACCACTATAAACCATGCAAACACCTACCCCCCTGGTTTTTCCACACTCCAAACCACCAATTTATACAAGCGGGAAAATTTTAAAAACAAACCTACAAAATGAGAAGAGCTGCAGCAGGCAACATAGAACAACATGTGCAAGAGGCTGAGGGTGGTGAGAATGTCAGTGCTGCTGAACAACCCACAGTGAGGAGACAGAGAAGAGTGTACAGACCCAGGGTAACCTACCAGGGGCTACATGAGCTGGAGATAGTGGAGCGCTATAGGTTGGACAGAGACCTCCTACAGCAAATCGTTGAGCTGTGCAGGCCACATCTGACACACCACACTGGCCGAGGGGAACCCATCCCAGTGGATACCAAGGTATATGTAGGCCTAGGTATACTAGCCACAGGTACCTCCCAAACCACAACTGGGGATAACATGGGCATCTGACAGGCATCAGCATCCAGAGTATTCCACCAGATCCTGGATGCCATGTCAGCACATGTCAGTGAGCACATATATTTCTTCAACACATGTGAGGTGTTGACCCACAATATGAATCTCTTCCACCAAATAGCTAACTACCCTGGGGTAGTGGGTGCTATAGACTGCATGCACATATGCATCAAAGCACCACCCGGTGAGCATGGTAGGGCCTACATCAACCACAGGGGCATCCCCTCCATCATCTGCCAGGTCGTATGTGATGCCCAGGGCATTATACTGAATGTGTGTGCTGGCTGCCCTGGAAGCTATGACGATTCCCACATATGGCAACTGATGCAGCTGTACCACAGATATGCCGATGTGGACATCTCCTGTGGTCACCTGGTGGAGGATGCTGGGTACCCACTGGAGCTGTGGCTGATGACACCCATCAGAAACGCACACACATCTGAACAGCAATGCCATAATAAGGCACATGCACAGGCCAGACATATAATAGAGCATGTGTTTGGGATGCTCAGATCATGGTTTTGGTGCCTGAACACATCCGGTGGAGCCCTGCAGTATTCACTAGCTACGTCTACCCAAATTGTTGTGGTATGTGCTATGCTACACAATATGATCCTGTGGAAACAGCTGCAGCAGGAACAGCATGGGGCAGGGCCACACAGGCCCCCCACCAATGCCAAGGCCTGTACAGGCACAGAGTGACTCAGAGGAGGAACAACATGAGCCTGCTCCAGTAGGCAGAAGGGGGCATGCCCAATTTGCCCTGACCTTGGCAAAGAGGCAACGCATAGCATTTGCACTGACACAGTAGGAGCCCAGGGAATGACACCTCTCTCTGATTCGCACAGACAGTAAAAGGGATGCCAAACATGACACTACCTGTCCCCAACCATGTATAGGGAGTGTACTATGTGCATCCAACATAGACAGCCCTCCAGCACCAACCTCAAGTCTGGCACACCCTCAAGGTAAGTCAGTCAACCTACCAATTGCCAAATGGAGTAGAATGTGTTTTTACCTGTAGCCATAGTATGGATGTGAACATGCAAGGGAATTGGGTGGCCGGATGTCAAGGCAGCAGACAGTAGACACCCATACTGGCATCATGAGATCTGTAACACATACTGGAGTCACCATAGTAGCCTGTACTACACAGAGTGACAAAATCCACTGCAGGAAATGGCCTGAGTGACATGGGTGTCCATAACAGCCACACATGCCAGTCAGGAAGGATCACATACCCAACAATAGTCTCAGGCAGCAGGACAGGTGAAGACTAACACAAACAAATGCTGTACTATGGCCTCTGAATGTGCCCTATGGGTAACCCCTCCCCCAGGCCTACACAGACAGACTGCAGCAGGCCAGGCAGTCGGATGTACATTGTGAAGGCTAGGAAGTCAGAAACTAATATGTAGGTAAACAAAGCTAGGATCTGTAGTACACTGGTAAGCCTCTAGACAGCAAGATAGATAAGACTACAGACTGAAATGGAGTACCTGACATACCAGTACAGTCCTAGCAAATCTGTACAAGTGTCAGGTGTGCCCCTCCATCCAACGTACACTTAGAGTAACAGTCAGGTGTGCCCCCCCCCCTCCTGTGTAGAACAGTAGAAACAGTCAGGTGCCCCCCCCCCCGCTATGCAGAAATGTAGCAACAGTCAATGGCAAATGACCGCTGGATACCCTGCAGACACAGCATGCTACCCATTGGTGTACAACACAAAGGTCAGCACCGCAGTACAAACTACCTGGATGTGATCCACACATGCAACACAGATGGCCAGACTGGGCATGCTCACACACTTAGAGGAATGAAGGCAATGTCAGTCAACAACATACTGAGAGGTCATACTGGGCATGCTCACATACTTAAACACATGAAGGGCATGTCTGCAAACACCAGTGGACCAGACATATCTGGATGTTGCAGTTCTCAGCATGGACACATGACAATATGCACCACTCCTGCCTTGCACACACAGTGGATAGGAATACAGACAAATATGTAAGGACAACACACTATAATAAGCCACAGGTACACAGGCATAGATGTGTGGAAGAGGGTGACTGTGACAAGGAGCCATGTGGGCCTGTCCCAACTGGCACATAGCCAAAGGGCCCACAACGCATGAGGTGCGGATGTAACCCACTGCGAATACTAGCCACCAGTACCTGTCAGCATGACAGACTACGTGGTGCACATGCCAGCTGTGCAACATAACTGTACAAGGAAATAGCCATCTAGTAGCTGTATACACACACCTGTGAAATATGGCCCCATGTGTGCCGTGCCCGCATGTGGCATGTCAACCACTACATAAACGGGGTATGGCCCATGCACACACTGCCTTCCCCATAGCAGTAGTATGGCAAGCCTGCTGAGTTCAACTAATGTGAATTACTCCTTTGGGAGAGCTGTAGCTGAGTAATCGCCATGGTGCGTCCCATAACTGCGTACTGCTGTAATGATAGACTAGTTAAGTAGTAGTACTAACCCCAGACCTGTCAATTATGTGAGTGTATGTTTGAGTCAGTGCCTGTCTGTCTCTGAATGTGTAGAGGGAAATGCTTGTTAGGCTACTCACACTCCATACAATACATATATTCAACTTTGGCAAGGCTACTGATGTCACTCACCTAGAAGTACACCTCTGGGAAAGTGATAGCCCAGTAATCGTCGTAGTGCATTCTGTAACTGCGTACTGCTGTAGTGTGATAAATTAGTTAGGTAGGTGTTCGAACCCCAGACCTGGCAAGTTTTTGTATGAAACTGTGTGTGTGTGTGTGTGTGTGTGTGTGTGTGTGTGTGTGTGTGTGTGTGTGTGTGTGTGTGTGTGTGTGTGTGTGTGTGTGTGTGTGTCTGACTGAGTAGAGAGCAATGCTCTTTAGGCTACTCACACTCCGTACAATAAGAATACTCTACTTTGGCAAGGCTGCTGATGTCACTCACCTAGTAATACACCTCTGGGAAAGGGATAGCCCAGTAATCACTGTAGCATGTTCGGTAACTACGTACTGCTGTAGTGTGATAAACTAGTTCGGTAGGTGTTTGAACCCCAGACCTGGCAACTGTGTGTGTGTGTGTGTGTGTGTGTGTGTGTGTGTGTGTGTGTGTGTGTGTGTGTGTGTATCTGACTGAGTAGAGAGCAATGCTTTTTAGGCTAGTCACATTCCATACAATACAAGTACTTTACTTTGGCAAGGCTGCTGATGTCACTCATCTAGTAATACACCTCTGGGAAAATGATAGCCCAGTAATAGCTGGAGCGCGTTCTGTAACTGTGTACTGCTGTAGTGTGATAAACTAGTTAAGTAGGTGTTCCAACCCCAGACCTGGCAACTGTGTGTGAATCTGTGTATGTGTGTGTCTGACTGAGTAGAGAGCAATGCTTTTTAGGCTACTCACACTCCATACAATACAAGTACTCTACTTTGGCAAGGCTGCTGATGTCACTCACCTAGTAATACACCTCTGGGAAAGTGATAGCCCAGTAATCACTGTAGCGCATGCTGTAACTGCGTACTGCTGTAGTGTGATAAACTAGTTAGGTAGGTGTTAGAATGCCAAACCTGGCAACTGTGTGTGTGTGTGTGTGTGTGTGTGTGTGTGTGTGTGTGTGTGTGTGTGTGTGTGTGTGTGTGTGTGTGTGTGTGTGTGTGTGTGTGTGTGTGTGTGTGTGTGACTGAGTAGACAGCACTGCTTTTTAGGCTACTCACACTCCATACAATGCAAGTACTCTACTTTGGCAAGGCTGCTGATGCCACTCGCCTAGTAATACACCTTTGGAAAAGTGATAGCCCAGTAATCGCCATAGCATGTTCTGTAACTGTGTACTGCTGTAGTGTGATTCAGAATGGTGGTAGTGTTCCATCTCCATCCATGCTAGTTCCAGATGTTTTGTTGCGTATTTCAGTGTCTGTGTATGGAGCAATGCATTATAGGCTACTCACTCGCAGTACATTACAAATGCCCTACTTTGGTAGTCCTGCTGATATCATTAATTGTGAAATGCACCTTTGCGGAAGATGTACTTCAGTAATGTCTGTGGTGCGTACTATAACTGCATAGTGCTGTAGTGTAGTTAGGTAGTGGTTCTACTCCCAGACATGACAGGTGTGTGTGTGTGTGCGTGTGTGTGTGTGTGCGTGTGTGCGTGTGTGTGTGTGTGTGTGTGTGTGTGTGTGTAACTAATATTCTGTGTAGAGGTGGTTGTGAATGTGTGACACCTGTGGGCAATGTGGAGGGGTTTTGCTAATTTCATTTATGGTGGCCCTACTATATATCACAATGTCAATCACACAGGGATAACAAATGTAAATTGCCGAGAGGCTGGGGTACAAAGCCATACCCCTACATGTGACATCAAGGCCAGCCAATCACAGTTAGCAACCCCACTATGCCTTCACATGTTACTCACAATGGACATACCATACCTGATAACATGCCCTGTATGGACAGATGACACTGACATTAGGAAATGCTGTTAGCATGCTATCAATGACTGGCACATCTGATGATAAGTTGTGTCACAGCATGGGCCAGACACCCTAGGTACAGTTCCACATGTCACTGTACATGCATGTGGGAGGTGTGCACATCCTAAACACCATCCATGTCATGGACTAGGAAACACATACATGGCAAGTGATGCACAGCATTGGCCACACACAATAGTCACCCAGGTGACTGGATGATGGATGCAATACCCACCTGTGTGGGCAAATGCAGAGGCTACAGGTCTGTGCCACAATGCAGACCATTGTCATGTGGCCTAATGCCAAGGTATACCCATCACCTAACCTTGTGTAGCCTGCTGGCACTGTTGGCCACCACACACCCATGCAGACATGCACCCATGCATGTCCAAACTGCCACTCTGTGTATTCGTGTGTGTGTTGTATGGTGCATATGTCCACATCCACATGCACTACTCCCCCCAGGGCACAGTGAAGCATGCCGACTGATGTCTGACACCCCCTCATACTCACTGCCCATATGACATCCTATGACCCATGTGGTGCATGTGTTCCCTGCACATTGATGTGTTGTGGCAATCCCACTAGTGATGAGTTTCATTCCTGGCCTTGCCAAGTGTGTTAATGTGTGTGCATCCCTGTGTGAGTGTGCCTGTGCTGACACTGGCACCTGTTCATGCAGACAAGCACGTGTACGTCACTAAAGTATATCTACCATAACCGTGTTGCAGATGTCACTCACCATCACATATATGTTCTGAGTGCTCCCCACCAAATCACCCATGTGGCGCATCCAGTAACAGCATCGGACTGTGATAGCACTACATAGCTGTCGGGGATTCGATATCCTGTGCTGGTAGGTGTGTGACACAAGCATGCTTCAGTTTTACCCTCCCACCCCTCCCTGACATGTATTTGCCTCTGTCTGCCTTCCCCACTCCCTCTCTGGCAGATGTGGAGGCCCACACCTGCATTGCTTAGGCAGCAGCATGTGTATATTAAGTGATGCTCATGATCAGCTGATGGCCTCTGCACGAATTGCAGCATTTCCCTAGCCTACTGAATGTGGAACAGGTGTGGTAACATTCCCATAGCCAATTACATGGAAAAGCACTCCAACATCCTGGTGGTGCTGGCCCTTGTCTGTCACTGTGAGCAGGAGCTAGAACTGTCGTTTGGTAAACAGCATTTCAGATGGGTTGGGGATTTACCTCTAACAACATACACTGTGGAACGAGGGCAACAAACAGGAGGGGGGTGTGCCTGACCTGACGACAGACTGTAAGTGCTGCGATACTGCATATGGAGTAATGTTGGATTAACAGTGTTTGTCTGGATATGCCTGTCGTACATGTCGCAACACCTGCCATGTCAGTTCCATGTATATCAGGAATCCTCATCTGCAGGGCCATCTGCAGACAGGGCAGTGTTGTGCCTTTGGTTTCATGTGTTAGCCACGATGGATCTATCTGTGGAATGCCAAAGGTAGTGTGAGGATTGCAGTCTGTCGATGGTGAAGGCCTTGACAGTTACTGACTACATATCCCTCATTGGACATATGTTGCAACAAACCCCATTACAATGGTATATTAATGAGGGTATCACAGCAACATGTCTATACTGGCCCTGTATATCTGCTGTCAGCCACACCTCTGTCAGCCTTTGTACATATGCCGTGCATGAAGTGGTGCATATGTGCTGTACACTTTAAATAGTGTCATCACATCCAATAACAAGCCAGTGATATATCAGATTGCTACATGTCATGTAGAGTAGGGGTTACATTTAATGCCATAACCTGGACATTCTGTGGATGTTTGTACAGTACTGAGGTCTGTGTAGTGATGGTGAATGTCAGCAGTGTGTGTATTGTTAATATGTACTATGGCCTGTATACAGACTGTGGTAGATGTCATTGTTCTAGCTCCCCTTCTATCTGATGTTACATGCTGCCCCACTGTATGGTAACAGTTTACCTTACATGTTTGTAGGGCCATACACACGCATGTCCCATACCACAGACAGCCATCAGACCAGACTGTGTAGCAGCAAGTATATGTAGGGTCATTCTATGAGTGGCACATATGAGGATGGTGTAGGACAGATAGTTCATATACTGTACTATTATGCTAGTGTACCATATGTGGCCGTGGCTGTGTTCACATTGGTTGTAGTTATGCACTGTCACATAGGTGTATCCTACCCTGTGCTGTGACATGGCTGTTGAGACTGCTACCTATGCAGGTACTGTACCATGATAACCTTAGGATGTCTGTCAGTAGCCAATGGCACACATGTTATGAGCAGATGTCACCTTCTACACACACACCATGTCTGTGACAACAATACCAATGACAGTAGCAAATTTCTGTTAATATACCAGCTATACATACCAGACATCCCCTTGCACTATGACACTGAGACTATAGAAGCTGGGGAAGGGCTACACTCCATGTCCAGGACATATGGTGGGACTATATGGACATGTACTTATCCAAATAGCCATAAATATATCTGAGTACACGTGTAGTACTTCCAATTACCACTGTCATGGCAACCATCCACTATGAATCCCTACATCATAGTTTCATAGTTTAGTACTAGGCTATCTGCCCTGGGGTATTTGTAAGCCTAGCCATAGTGATGTGGCTTTCACCACCCCATGAAATGGTGCAAAAATGCACAGAATAGATTTAGAATACTGTGCCTCTGTCTAGTAGTGACACAGTGATGTTCCCCTTATATAATAGAATTAGATTACTGTGCCCCTGTCTAGTAGTGACACAGATGTGACCCCTGGGGTAAACTTACGATCTCCCATCCACTCATCAAGATTTCTCTTGAAGAGAGTCAGTGAGGGGCTCTGCCTAACATGAACTGGGATCTTGTTCCAGAGCATGGGAAGCCTCTGGGTTATGAATCTATCCCTCCAGCATGTCCTATTCATACTTGTGCCGAGGTTTAAGTCTTTATCTCTCGTGGTTCTGATGGATTTGGATTTTTGAGGTGGAGCATGTCCATCAGTTCCTGATTGGACATGGCCTTGTACGTCAGGCAGAGATCACCTCTGAGCAGGTGGTATGCTACTGAATAGAGCTGGAGTTTCTATAGTCTGGCAGAATAAGACATATGTTGGAGACCCTTGATCCTCTTGGTGAGGTACTTTGTGGTCTCTCCAGCTGTTGCAAATGCCGGGTGAGGTACATACCAAATGGGGCATTGTACTCAATCATGGGTCTGATGAGGGAGGAGTATAGGGGTACAATGACATCCTTGGATCTGGATGTGAATCCCTTCATGATAAGGTGTGCAAGGTGGAATGTTTTTCTAACCACTTTGGCAATGTGGGTGTCAAATGAGAGGTCACTGTCAACTTGGGTCCCTAGGTCTCTGATTACTTTTTCCATACTCAGTGGGTTGCTGTCTATGTGATAATTTGTGGGTACTTTGTTTTTCCCAAAGGGGATGACTATACATTTTTTGGCATTTAGTTTAAGGCCATGACTCCGGCACCAGTTGTCTGTTTCTGTGAAGCCTTTTTGTAGGATGGATGTGTCCGCTGGTGTACTGACTATGGCGCCTAGTTTGCAGTCATCTGTGAACTTTGTCAGCCCCAACCCTCCCGTGTTTGCTTTAACATTTGAGAAATAAATGCCGAACAAGAGGGGTCCCAGGACAGATCCCTGTGGGACACCACTTGTGACTGGCTATGAGTCTGACATTGCTCCAGCGATTTTAACTTTATGGGTTCTGTCCTTTAGCCAGTTTGCAACCCATCTAGTGACATAAGGGTTTACGTTTAAGCTGTTGAGCTTATCTATGATGCCTGAGTGGGGTATTGTGTCGAAGGCCTTAGCCAAGTCCAGGTAGGCTGTATGGATTGCTTTGCCCTCATCAATGGCTCTAGTGACTATTTCAAAAAAGTCAACCAGGTTCAAAAGGCAGGATCTGCCCTTTACAAAGCCGAACTGGGTGGGCTCAAGTGTCTGTAGGTCCCCAATGTCTCTGTTTATGAGTTCCATAATGATTCTCTCCATAGCTTTGCAGACCAGGCTAGTTAAGCTTATGGGGCAGTAGTTCCCAGGGTATGTAGAGGTACCCCCTTTGAGGAGTGGGACCACTGTTGCTGTACACCAGTGTTCAGGTACATATCCTGTAGTAAGGCTAAGGTTAAATAGCATTTTTATGTGCGGGTTTAGCTCCTCTTGGAGTTCACGTAGCACGCATCCTGGGATACCGTCAGGTCCCATTGATGCTGTGTTTTTAGCTTTGCTGAGGGCGGCTCTCACTTGGACATCTGAGATGACAGGGAGATTACATTCAGCTGTGATAAGTATTTCTTCTTTTGGGGGTGAGGGAGGGGAGAAATTTGCACTGAACCTGTCAGCCAGAATGTTGGCAATATCTGTGGGTTCAGTGTATTTTTTGTTGTTGTGAACTAACTCTGAGCATATCTGAGGGTTTCCGCCCAGGTTTCTAACATAGCTGAAGAAGACTTTGTGGTTATCTTTAGTGTCCTTAGCGATTTTTCTCTCAAAGTTGGCCTTGGATGTTTTTATGAGAGAACATAGTTTTCTGCTAGTGTTGATCAGAGATGTCTTCCCTTTATGGGATTTTGCTCTATCGGGCTGTAGCTTCCTTCTTTTGTTATACAATTTGTTAATGGCAGAGGTCCACCAGACAGGACGCTTGCCTTTGGTGGACAGGGACTTGGATTTATTTGGGATTGCATGATCTATGCATTCTTGGAGATGTCCATAGAAAGCATTTGTGAAGGATTCAGCATTGTGGGATGTGGTATCCACTGGCCCAGTGGGCTTAAAGGATACCATCTCAGTCTTAAGAAGAGTGAAGTCTGCTTTTGAGAAGTTTTTCACTGTGGTCTTTTGTGCTGGAGGTGGGATATGTATATCCAGGGTGATTAGTTTGTGGTCAGATTTCACTAGTGAGGGGTATACCTCCGGTGTGGAGCATGTTGTCCCCATGTTTGTGATGATCAGGTCTAGTATAGTATCTCCCCTAGTGGGAGAGGTGACTAGTTGTTCCAGTGCATTTGAATTTATGACTTCCAGGAACCTTTTGGCTAGGGTGTTAGGGCTAGAATAATGTACCCAATCTATGTTAGGGTAGTTGAAGTCTCCCAGTATGATGGTATTTTGTGATACATTCATATCCTCCAATGTCTTCAGGAAGGCTGAGTGGGGTTCCTGAGATTGGGAGGGTGGTCTGTAACATGCTACCAGTTGTATAGCAGTTTTGCCTATGGTTAGTTGCACGTGTATGGTCTCCAGTGCTTCATGTGTTGCTACTAACCTGGAGGTGTGGGTGTCCTTGATGAATATGGACACTCTCCCTCCCTTTGTGGTTCGGCCCGGGTTTTGTTGCCGAAAAGCATGATACGAGGTATAGCCTGGTAGTGCTGGGGTGCTCTCAGGAGCCTTGAACCAAGTTTCAGTTACTGCACAGACGTCAATACTCTCCATACTGAGGAGTGCATCGAGTGCCTGCATCTTGAGATTTAGACTTCTGGCGTTGAGCAGCATTACCCTTAGTTTTTTTCCATTTTTGTTTTCTAAGGTGGGGGGTTTGTTTTTTGAGACTTGCCTAAAAAAGGCACTATGAGGGTGGCAAGAGCCTTAGCCAATATCCGGAAGCCCAGTGGTGACAGGTGCAAGCCGTCCCTTGCGAAGCAGCGTGGCTTGTCCAACATGTCATCCCAGGCAGACCGACATTGGATCCCCTTAGAATGACACCAGTACTTGAGCCACTTATTAAAGCTGTGGGCATATTCCCTGTACATTCCCTGTGTGATGGACATCCTTCCTGTGTGTGGGCATCAGTGTTGCAGACAGCAGGTAACAATACCTCTTACAGGAGAACCTGCACACTCAGGGCAGCCACATATATGTAGGAGGATCAGGACATACAGACAGACTGTGAGTAGAGTGGTGTAATGCGTTGCATAGTACTGGTGTTACAGGGTGTGAGTGTGTGTGTGTGTGTGTGTGTGTGTGTGTGTGTGTGTGTGTGTGTGTGTGTGTGTGTGTGTGTGTGTGCGCGCGTGTGTACATACTAGTTTACCTTGGACTGCAGTCTGTCTGCATATCTCACTACTGTGGGCCTATCCTCTAGCTGGACAGAGGTGTGCCTATCATGTGTTGTCTGTCCACCACACAGGTCTTGTGTTGGATATTGCACTGGCAGTGTGTTGCACACTAGCAGTACATGTCTATATCCATTTGTGTCCCTGATGTCTTATTCCTGCATAAGGGTATATTGCAACACATCCTGTAACACCAGCATGTTCTAGGGTGTGTAACATCAATATTTTGAGTATGGCCCTGTGTTCCTGCTTTTGTCCTCCACATATATGGCAGGCTTTGTCCTGCTGTGATATAGTTAGGGGTTGTTAGGTAATGGCCTATCATTAATTAGTGCTAGCATTCCTACTATCATCCCAGTCATAACGTGGACTCCCACAACATTTGTTGGTCAGGGTCCATACATGTGACAGATACATTGACATTACCACGAGAAATGAATGCCCCCCCTAGGGCTTCACTACATTGTGTAATTGGAGGCTGCTAAACTACATCTGATATTGTTGATTGTTAAGTATCGTGCAGGCAAATCTTTTGTCTACTGTTGTATGAATTGAAGGGCATGGCCTGGACACCATAGTATGTTATATATCTGCACTGTCTGCGTCTACTGTTTTGTGTGGGCCTTGCATCCATCACTGGTTATATACATCAACATCTATGTGCTGTCAGTAATGGCATACATTATTGTATGGTGCACAAATAAAGGTTGTCTGTGTATAAATACCTGCGTGTCATGTCATGTCCTTTGAATTGTGAGTGGGTATATGTGCAATGTATGTATCCCCTTTGTGGGGCTGGTTGCTACACCACACATGTCACAGGTACCAGTTATAGGGCTTATGGCTGGGGATATACATTGCACCCAGTACGTCCACACTACTTCCACATATGTATGGCTACTAATACCCTTTGTCTGTGTATATGTGTATGTACCGATATATCCCATATATCTTATATATATATATATATATATATATATATATATATATATATATATATATATATTGATATATATATATATATATATATATATATATATATATATATATATATATATATATATATACCTGCACATGATTGTCAATGTATGGATGTATGTGCATATCTGTACTGTTATAATGTGTACCTCTTCAACATAGAACATTCCCTGCAATACAATGGCCTATCTGCATGATATGTTACAGATATTGACTTGACATGTACAGGTGACTTGGATTACTGTTGGAGCATTGTACTTGTGTTGTGGTGGGTCCTGCCGTCAAGTACTGCATGTGCTGGATATTGCATTGCACAGCATATCCGTTAGGGTTGGGCGGGGTTACATAGCAATAATTAACTGGTGTCCCCCATTTGTGCCCCCATCCCCATTAACTTTGCTCATGGTCTGTTATGTAGTACGGAGTGGGCCAGGAGTCCATTCACATGTGGAAATCATATATACATGTCTATCTCTATATACATATATATATATATATATATATATATATATATATATATGTGTGTGTGTGTGTGTGTGTATCTGCATAAGTATATATGTGAAACCCCCATATATAGAGGGATAGAACTGAAAATTGCTATAGCTCTAGCTATGTATACGTATTCATATATATATGTATAGGAAATGTATGTGGACGTACTGGATGCAATGTATATCCCCAGCCATAAGCCCTATAACTGGTACCTGTGACATGTGTGGTGTAGCAACCAGCCCCACAAAGGGGATACATACATTGCACATATACCCACTCACAATTCATTCATTCATGTGTGTGTGTGTGTGTGTGTGTGTGTGTATGTATATATATATATATATATATATATATATATATATATATATATATATATAGATATATATATATATATATAGATATATACACTAAACATATTAATCAATCTATGTACGATTGCTGTTATATGGTTATTTGTGAGTCATACATACACATATATATACCTATAGCTGTGTAGTGGTAGCATTGTTGCCTCACAGCAAGAGGTTCTCCCGTTCGATTCTCGGCTGGAGTGTGGGGAGTGCCTTCCGTGTGGACTCTGCATGTCCTCCCCGCGGTTGGGTGGGCATTCGAAAAACTTGCATAAATGGGCGTGACTTCATTGAAGGTTGAACATCGAGCTGGCACCTCGGCATTCATGAAAATCTACTGCCAATCTTTAGCAGTTCCGCTGTGGCGACCCCTAACTGGGAAAAGCCAAAAGACAACAAAAACAGCTGTCTGTCTACATTTACAGATGTATATCTGTCCATATGTCCATGCATGTTCAACCTATACGTGTGGCCTGTACCTCATTCTCTTGGCAATTGACATGGATGACCTTAGGACTGAGGTCAGTCATCCATGCCAACATATAAGTGTTTCAGACGTATCATCTCCTTCAATATATGTGTTCTACTACATATAACTGTGTAACTTGCAATGTTTTAAGTGTATTAGAGCAAGATATGACAGATATCCCTATATGTATTATGGCACACTATGTCCAGGATACATGCATTAAGAGGTTGTGTGGTGTGTTATTACTACATTCCCTGTGCTGTTGACTGATTGTGCTGGATGATATGTATGTGAAATGAGTGGTTATGTACATCTGCCATGGTTTACTGGTAAATGATGTGCAGGGTCCCAGGTGTGGGCCTTGCAGAGGCTGTATACTTTGTTTCAGGGCAGAACACCGACTGTCGGATACAGAGTGAGTTAGGGACATTTGAGTGGTTGTACGCAGGTGTGCACAGGTTTGCGCAGAGCTAAGCAATGCTAACCTCTGGTTGCATTTCCTTACACTCAGCTCGCATCTACTTAGCTCAATCTATGTAGGCATTGCTTACCCCCATGCAAATACACGTACACACACTTCACATGTGCATTCCAGGCAGTACTCCTGTGCAAATATAAATGTTACTTAGTAGGTTATACAGCACAACAATGTTAACATATGGATTTCACATGGAAAATAGGATGTGCTGCAGTGGAACTCAACCTAGGAATGCATGCACGTTAGATGGATGCTCTGGCCACTACACTATTGCTGTTCTGCTTCGTATGCATATGTCTACCATAATGACATACAAATGTTCCTTTCCTCTGGCCCCCAAGCTCCACATACATAGCATCCATCCATTCCCCAGTTGCTAGCCCTGCCATACCACACCTCCACACATTTCCCTCTCTGCACGTCTCGTTACACCTCCAGTATACACTCCCCACCCAAGCGTCTGCAGGCTCTTCATCCGTTTAGTCCATGTATGTACCAGTCTTCCCTTGATCCTCCTCCAATACAGCTGGTGACATCAATGTGACCCACAACTGTTGGTTCATCCTGCCAGGGATGGACCTGTTGTTGTGTCAAGAGTAGACCTATTTGGTCTACAGTATTTCTCCCACTGGTAGCATCCTGCCATGGTATTGTGTTGCAGCAGTTTGCTCACACACCTGGCCAGCCTCATCTCCCGGTTCCAGGGAACCAACGCCCCAGGTGTGACATACTTTGCATGAAGCACGCTCACACCCCCATGATGTGCACCGTATATCATTATTCCCTTTGGTATTATACAGGACTGCTGTTCTCACAGTATGATTGGACAGGCACTGTTCTGTGCTGCACATAGACTGCTCATAATACTGTGGTTGTGCAATGAACACATGTGTTCTGGTATTAATCTACACACTTATATACATTTCCTATACTGTTGGATGACTGTACTGGATGATGAGCTTGTGATCACAGCAGCTGAATGTGTATCCGCCATGACTTAGTGGAACTCACATCAACTATAGTGTGCAGGGTCAGTGGTTTGCAACCTGGCAGTGCTGATTATTTTGTTAATGGCCACAGCAACAGCTGTTGGCTACAGAGTGACTAAGGCACTGTAGAACATTTGTAGGCGGGTATGCGCTAGTTTGCATAAAGCACAGCATTACTGACCTCTGGTTGCGGCGTCTTGCACTGAGTTAGCCTCTACATTGCTTCACCAGTGTGGTAATGGCATACCGGCGACCAAACAGGCTGACACCCGCTTGTTCCTGCATACACACATGCAACGTCATGCATTTTGTTCACACTTGTCAACTGGGACAATCGGACTGTATGCTTGTCCATTGTCAGTGGTGGCCTGGGGTGTAGAGCTCCACATTGACCCCAGCTACTTATTCCAATTAATACTGGGATGTTCACATTCATAGAGGGTAACAGACGTAATATATCTAAGTCCCCCATTCTTCATGCTTAGTTTATGTTAAAATGTCAGTATTATCCATGCTTAGGTCAGGTTTACATGTCAGGTATGACCGTTGGCAAAGGTCAGTTTAAGGTGAAGTTGGATTCCTGTTTCACAGGTCTGGATAGATTACATGCAGGTATTTGGGGTAGGTGTAGTTATTCCATACCTGCGTGGTACAGTAGAGGGGAATAGCTAAGGAGTAGGTAGGTAGGTAGTGGGGGTGACGTTGTCACTGTATAGTAGCCTGTAGGCATAATTGGATAGGGAGCAATAGGGAAGGTTTGTCGGATGTTGAGATTTGTATGCAAGGCAGGACAAGAGGTGCTGGTGTCACTAGTTGATGTAGTTGTATAGAGTGTGAGGTGGGGGGAGGGTTTCGCAAGGTGGTGAGCCTGTGCTGCTCCAGGTGTCCCTGGTTTGGCACCTATTTCTCTAATGGACACAGGTAACCTGTAAATGGTTCGTCTCCCAGGCCCTTTCTTACACTTATCAAGGGTATCAGAACTTGTCAGATATTTGTGATGCATGGCTAGGCTTAAAAAGGCCCTTGTGGTCATTTGCCTAGTAAACACCTATGAAACTATGACCAACTGGGAACATAGTTGTTTAGAATTGTATTTAGTGCTGGACAAATTGATGGATGCAAGACAATGTTATAGTTAGTAAGAAGTTGTGTATATGTTAGTTGATGGGGTAGTTCCAACTAATTTAGGCTTCTTAGTGCTATACAGTGGTGGGTTCTGAAAGGGTATTTGCTGCAAATTTAGTAATTTTGTTATAGCATTGTTCAAGGTTTCATTTTATGCCTGAAGGTTAATAAGGATGGGAGTGCCATAAAGAAGTGTGGGGAGGAGATAAGCAGTGGCATTTCTAGTTTTAGTTGAGTTGGTAAGAATGTTTTTGGCTCTGTAAAGCACCCCTAGTTTTTGATGAGCTTTTGTTATGCACTTTTGTATATGCAGGTCGAATGTAAGATTATCATCCATTATCATCCATAATAATTTGCCGTGAGAAGTGACTTCAGTGGTTGTATTAGCAAGAAAAAGGACTTTAAATTTTGTTTTTTTTTTCATTAGGGAGGGATTTGGGGAAAAAGTCATAGTCTGTTTTTGGGGAAGGGGCTAAGCATGAGTTGTGAGTTACAAAGCCATGTTTCACTGGCTGTTAAAGCTTCATAAGTATTTTTTTGGAGGTGTCCATGTTGTCAGATGTACAAATAAGCATGGAGTCATTGGCATACTGTATTGGGAAGGCTTAGTGTGTGGATTTGTGGATGGCGTTGGTTAGAATGTTAAAGAATGTTTTACAAATTGCCCAAAAATCTCACTTCCTTACACTTGAGTTTGAAATATTTGCTTTAGATTTTCTTCTTTAGAAAAACTATGTTCTTTATTTTTGGTTCATGCAGGCTTCTCACTTTTCCGTGCTCTTATTTAATTATTCCTTCATTCCCTCCTTACCTTTATATGACCTGTGTTGATTCATATGGCTTTGGCATACCAGGACATTGTACTCTGTTACTGAACATTAGCACAAACTCTCATACTATGTACTGTCTACATTCTACCTACTATACAAACTCTCATACTATGTACTGTCTACATTCTACCTACTGTAAGAGGCTCTATGGCTAAACTTTGAGCAGACTATGTACTGTCTACATTCTACCTACTGTGAGAGGCTCTATGGCTAAACATTGAGCAGACTATGTACTGTCTACATTCTACCTACTGTGAGAGGCTCTATGGCTAAACATTGAGCAGACTATGTACTGTCTACATTCTACCTACTGTGAGAGGCTCTATGGCTAAACATTGAGCAGACTATGTACTGTCTACATTCTACCTACTGTGAGAGGCTCTATGGCTAAACATTGAGCAGACTATGTACTGTCTACATTCTACCTACTATGAGAGGCTCTATGACTAAACATTGAGCAGACAATGTACTGTCTACATTCTACCTACTGTGAGAGGCTCTATGGCTAAACATTGAGCAGACTATGTACTGTCTACATTCTACCTACTGTGAGAGGCTCTATGGCTAAACATTGAGCAGACTATGTACTGTCTACATTCTACCTACTGTGAGAGGCTCCATGGCTAAACATTGAGCAGATTATGTACTGTCTACATTCTACCTACTATGAGAGGCTCTATGACTAAACATTGAGCAGATAATGTACTGTCTAAATTCTACCTACTGTGAGAGGCTCCATGGCTAAACATTGAGCAGATTATGTACTGTCTACATTCTACCTACTATGAGAGGCTCTATGACTAAACATTGAGCAGACTATGTACTGTCTACATTCTACCTACTGTGAGAGGCTCCATGGCTAAACATTGAGCAGATTATGTACTGTCTACATTCTACCTATTATGAGAGGCTCTATGGCTAAACATTGAGCAGACTATGTACTGTCTACATTCTACCTACTGTGAGAGGCTCCATGGCTAAACATTGAGCAGACGTTCATAAGAGTTAGTTCTATCAAAAAAAAAAAAGCTGCCAGCATCACACATTGTTAGCAGCAACAAAAATCTAAAATAATGGGAAAGGGACTGCATCCCTCATATCCCCGCATCTGTGAATATACTGACTGTAAGACCATACAACACTGGGGTATCCCCACATATTATAATATTTGGCTATAATAGCTGGGTAGTTTTTGACAAAGCAGTCCACAATCAGATTTAGCAGGCAGATGAATTACTCGACCACCAAGCAATGAAATGAAACTAATAAGACCTCCCCAAACCCCTCCCATAAAAATATTCAAATTAAAAACCTTTTGACGACAACTCTTTTTCACTGCAAAAATAATTTAATAAAAATCACAAAGATTGGTATGTATTCAACTCTATGATTTTATAAGATTTTATGTGCGTTTGAAAAAGAGTTGTACTCAAAAACTTTGAGATTTTAATTTTTTAATTGGAATATTTTGGAGAGCTCTTATTTGTTTAGTTCTTGACAAAACACAGGAATTGGTGAAAAACTGATGACTTGTGTTTCAGCAAAACACCATCAGACAGACAGACAGTAGGCTCTTCTTTGTGCGCTTCTAATTTGCATTGATTGCCTCGCTGCTAAATGTGTCTATCCCTTGAGTTTTGCATTGTACATAGTGCACACTTCATTAACAAAAACAAAAATAAAAATAAAAAAAACATCTGTTACAGTGTTGCTGGTTGTTAAACACATAAATGCAGTCCTGTCATTTTAAATTGTAGGCTAATATTCAACTATGATGATTCTTCTGTCTCTGGATGTCCACCGTACATGGTCTCTGCCCAAATGGACATACTTGGTTGACAAAGAGAATAGGTGAATCTAAAGTGCCAAAGACAATTGGGCTGGATGGCCTTCATTTTAAGATTTTAAGAACTTTTTAATAAATCATGAGAAGAGGTTATGGTTCCTGACAACTGGAAGAATCAGATATTATTCCTTTTCACAATAGTTAGAAATAATAAAAACTAGTGACATATCAGTTTGACCTTAGCTGTAGCGAAGAGCATGCAAGTGGGAGAAACATACTTATAACATGCAGATATCAGTAGGGGAACATACTTATAACATGAAGATATCAGTAGGGGAACACACCTATAACATGCAGATATCAGTAGGGGAACACACCTATAACATGCAGATATCAGTAGGGGAACATACTTATAACATGCAGATATCAGTAGGGGAACATACTTATAACATGAAGATATCAGTAGGGGAACATACTTATAACATGAAGATATCAGTAGGGGAACATACCTATAACATGAAGATATCAGTAGGGGAACACACCTATAACATGCAGATATCAGTAGGGGAACATACCTATAACATGCAGATATCAGTAGGGGAACATACTTATAATATGCAGATATCAGTAGGGGAACATACTTATAACATGCAGATATCAGTAGGGGAACATACTTATAACATGAAGATATCAGTAGGGGAACACACCTATAACATGCAGATATCAGTAGGGGAACATACCTATAACATGCAGATATCAGTAAGGGAACATACTTATAACATGAAGATATCAGTAGGGGAACACACCTATAACATGCAGATATCAGTAGGGGAACACACCTATAACATGCAGATATCAGTAGGGGAACATACTTATAACATGAAGATATCAGTAGGGGAACACACTTATAACATGAAGATATCAGTAGGGGAACACACCTATAACATGCAGATATCAGTAGGGGAACATACCTATAACATGCAGATATCAGTAGGGGAACATACTTATAATATGCAGATATCAGTAGGGGAACATACTTATAACATGAAGATATCAGTAGGGGAACATACCTATAACATGAAGATATCAGTAGGGGAACACACCTATAACATGCAGATATCAGTAGGGGAACATACCTATAACATGCAGATATCAGTAGGGGAACATACTTATAATATGCAGATATCAGTAGGGGAACATACTTATAACATGCAGATATCAGTAGGGGAACATACTTATAACATGAAGATATCAGTAGGGGAACACACCTATAACATACAGATATCAGTAGGGGAACATACCTATAACATGCAGATATCAGTAGGAGAACATACTTATAACATGCAGATATCAGTAGGGGAACACACCTATAACATGCAGATATCAGTAGGGGAACATACTTATAACATGAAGATATCAGTAGGGGAACACACCTATAACATGCAGATATCAGTAGGGGAACATACCTATAACATGCAGATATCAGTAGGGGAACATACTTATAACATGAAGATATCAGTAGGGGAACACACCTATAACATGCAGATATCAGTAGGGGAACATACCTATAACATGCAGATATCAGTAGGGGAACATACCTATAACATGCAGATATCAGTAGGGGAACATACTTATAACATGCAGATATCAGTAGGAGAACATACTTATAATATGCAGATATCAGTAGAGGAACATACTTATAACATGAAGATATCAGTAGGGGAACACACCTATAACATGCAGATATCAGTAGGGGAACATACCTATAACATGCAGATATCAGTAGGGGAACATACTTATAACATACAGATATCAGTAGGGGAACATACTTATGCAGATAAAAGTAGGGGAACATACTTATAACATGCAGATATCACTAGGGGAACATACTTATAACATGCAGATATCACTAGGGGAACATACTTATAACATGCCGCTATCAGTTTGACACTGGATGTAAGATAACCTGGATGTATAACAGAGCCTTCAGAACTGCATGCAATATTCCAGATGGGATCATGACAAGCACATGTAATTCAGTTCCTTAATGATGAAAAGTGAGAATAACATTATAAAGGGGTGCAGATATGGTCTTCTTAAACTTTAACAAAGCATGTACCGTACAAAAGGCCAGTGCATAAATCAGAAAGAGAGACACTGAGTTCTAGGTTAGCAGAAAGGATAAAACCCAGCTGGGCAGTAGAATACAAATGGTAATTTTAAATGGAGTCCAGAGAGGCCACTCCTGTTCAATATCTTTGTGGCACTGCAGAGAGATCTGAAGAAGATGCACACCTGTCTGCTGGCAACACAGTTGCACAATTCAGGAAAGTACAGAAAGAAAATACAGTTATAATCTTTAGAATGAGCTGTATCCCCCAATTCACATTTCATCTTAACTCCTTTGACCTGCTTAACTCCCAGCACCAGCATGACTTCAGACAGGATTATAAGGAAGGATAACAGTAATTTAACTGCTATGCTCTGCCTCCCTAATCATATTCTCAGTAGTGTGGATCAAAGGAAACTCAGTGGTATCATTTACATGAACTTGTAAAAGCTCGAAGAAGCAGCCAAGGGTAAACGACAGACACTTTATTCAGTACAAGTTAGTTAAGCGCTTTCGTCCCAACAACTGTGCTCAGAGACTTATTCAGGACTAACGGCCATTCAAAAAGTCCACATTAAAATGCTACAAGTTCAATAGAATAATTGACCAATAATTAAAACAATTAAGCTAATAGTAAAAAGGCAATTAAAACTCACCCTCTAGATGCCTAAGCTTAAGCGTACAACTAATACCGACATAGTCATTCAGCCCTGGGTACACAAAGGCATTCAGACGTAATTACCACTTTAAATCACATAATTCTAAGTGCTCAGGTAAAGTTCTTCCTTGTGCATCAGGAACAATCTGCTGTATAACAGAAAACCCAGAACCATGATCTGTAAACTCTCCCACGTGTTTGCTCAAGGCATTAATCAATTTTCCTTTTTTGATGACGGACAAGTGTTCATACATCCTTTCACGCAAATGCCTTGAAGTTTTACCAATATAAAAGGTAGGGCATTGCAAGCACCGGGACAAATACACCACATTCATGGACTGACAAAGTGCCCTTGTGTACAAAAATGAAAATTACCTAATTTAAACTTGTCCCCTGTTAGAATAATATAGGGGCATTGTTTGCACACCCCACATCTAAAATTGACTAATGGTTTATTGTTGTTGTTAAAAACTATATTATTTACCCTACTGTTTTCTAAGATGTTCCTTGAAGGACTGATCCTTTACGTCTCCCTAAGTGACTGATCAAGGACAAATACATTCCAGTTCTTGTTTAGTACTTTACAACAGAAACCTGCCCTTGTTACTCGCTGTGATAAATGAGAACCACGTTACTCGCTGTGATAAATGAGAACCACGTTACTCGCTGTGATAAATGAGAACCACCCTTCCTTCCTCATTCTTTTTGTCATTCGCTTTATTGCTTACATACTAAGAAGTTTCACCATTAATACTACTGTTATTTATTTCAATCTGTTGGTTTAAAATAGATTTAAACAACCTATTTTTCCTTTTAAATTTAACCTCTTTCCAGACATTATCTAAAAGGGTGTTAGGATAACCTCTTTTCCTAAACATATCTAGTATAAAATCAATTTCATTACAAAAATCAGCTTCAAAGGACACCATCCTGGCCTCTCTCACTAGCTGTCCTTTTGACTACAGATGTCTTTTTGTAAGATGGATGACAGCTAGAATATTCCAGATATGAGTTTGAAAAGGAAGGCTTTCTATAAATCATAGAGCCTAATTTGTTATCCTTAGAGTCAATAAAAATTTCTACATCAAGATAATAAATCCTTTCATAATAAATGTATGAGTGAATTTAAGGAATTTGGTGGTACTACTGATGTAACTCAAAACATCTTCTAACATTTTCTCAGAGCTAGTCCACACCAAAAACAAGTCATCCAGGCACCTAGTATAATATCTAATGTGTTTTATAAATCTACTTTTAAAATAAATTCAGTTTTCCAGTATGACATAATATAATTGGCATAAGTGGGCGTGCAGGCTGCCCCCATGGCAACACCAACCACCTGTCTGAAATAGTGACCATCAAAGAAGATAAAATTATTGCTGCGATAGCATTGTCGCCTCACAGTAAGACGTTGTCCTGTTCGATTCTCAGCTAGAGCATCTTCTGTGTGGAGATATGCATGAATGGGCGTACCTTCATTGAAGGTTGTGCGTCAGGGCTGGCAACTCGGCACGTAAAAATCTACAGCCAATCATTAGCGGACCGGAGTTCTTCTGTGGTGACCCCTAACTGGGAAAAGCCGAAAGACACAACAAAGAAGATAAAATTATTATGCAAAATAACTTCCATTATAGGTTCATAGGTTCATAGGTAGGTACTATGCTATCGGGCCAAGGGCGTACATAAGCCTATCCAGCAAGGTTCCATAGCTTATGCCACCCAAGAAAGTTATTTTCCTGGGCCACTGTCCAGCAGAGACACAGTAGTGATCTCCGGGGTGTATTTCCCATTTCCCATCCACTCATCAAGATTTTTCTTGAAGAGTGCTAATGAAGAACTTTGCTTGACATAGATGGCTAGCTTGTTCCAGAGTATATGAAGTCTCTGGGACAGGAATATATCCCTCCAGCATGTCCTGTTTATTGTGGTGACAAGGTTTAGGTTCCTAGAGCATGTAGCTCGGAGGGATTGGGATTTCTTTAGGTGTAGCATGTCCAATAGCTCTGGGTTTGACATAGCTTTATATGTCAGGCAGAAATCACCTCATTGTAGGTGATATGCTACGGAGTAAAGCTGGGGTTTTTTGAGGCGGTCAGTGTAGGGCATTTATTTGAGGCCAATAATCCTCTTTGTGAGGAACTTCTGTGGCCTTTCCAGATGCTGCAGATGTCTTATGAGGTACATTCCAAAAGGGGCATTGTACTCTATAATGGGTCTAATGAGTGACGAGTAGAGGGGAACAATGACCTCTTTTTTCCCTGGATGAGAACCCTTTTATGATGAGGTGTGCCACGTAGAAGGACTTCCTGACTACTGTGGCGATGTGACTATCAAAGGAGAGACTACTGTCCACCTGGGTCCCAAGGTCTCTTATCACGCATTCGGTGTTAAGTAGATTGCTGCCTATGTGGTAGTTCATGGGTACAGAGTTTTTACACTGCACATTTTGGCATTGAACTTGAGGCCATGTCTCTCACACCAGGCATCTGTCTCAGTGAAGCCCTTCTGTAGGATGTCCACATCATTTGGGGACTTGACTATGGCTCCTAGTTTAAGGTAATCATTAGATTAATACAGTCTTGCTCATATTTATTAACTGTAAATAACTGCATTTCCCACCATTGTAATCCCACATAATATGGTATAACTGAAAATAGATTTTTCAATTCTATACTTACAAAAAATATATTGCTTCTATATTTAAATTCTATATTATTCAAATGGGATAAAAAATCCCAAGAGTCCTTACAAATATGTTTAAATTCTTTAAGACCTTCCTTAAGATAAAAATCAACTAGTTTGGCCATAAAGAATTGTTGGGATGAAAGTGCTTAATTAACTTGTACTGAATAAAGTGGTTGTTGTTTACCCTTGGCTGCTTCTTCGAGTTTTTATAATTTACATGAACTTGGACAAAGACTGCCTTAAGAATTAACATGTCATTAGCTACCATATATGTGTCTGTAATGGATACACAGCTATCGTAATCAAAACTTCTTCAGAGTTAAAGTACAAAATCCCCTAGTCCATCTTCTGCAAGTTATCCATGGAGTACTCCAGGGTTTCATAACTGGACCTTTACAGTTTACTATTTTCGTTAACATGTTTGGCATATCACACTTTCTAGCATTGCGGTATTTTTTATAATGGTAGCATGGTTATCTGGACTTTGAATTAATCTCACTCCTGCCTCCCTAAGCAGGGTAAGTTAAGCATTTTCAATGAAATAGACATTGCTCAATTGGGCATCTCTGCTGGAGATATAAACTGCTGAACACGTCCCCACTAAACATGATGTCCCATCTAGATATAAATTACAGAACATGTCCCCATAAAACACGATGTTGACACTAGATGTAAACTACCAAACATATCCCACTAAACATGATATCCCCACTAAATGTAAACTACCAAACACATCCCCACTAAACACAATGTCCCACTAGGTATAAACTACCAAATACGTCCCCACTAAACATGTAGTCCCCAGTAGTTATAAACTACTGAACATGTCCCCACTAGATATAAACTACTGCATACGTCCCCACTAAACATGACGTCCCCAGTAGATATAAACTACCAAACCCGACCCCACTAAACATTATGTACCCACTAGATATATATAAACTACCAAACACTCCCCCACTAAATATGATGTCCTCATTAGATATAAACTAATGAACATGTCCCCACTAGATGTAAACTACCAAACACATCCCCACAAAATTTGATATCCCCACTACATATAAACTACTAAACATGCCCCCACTAAACATGATGTCCCAACAAGATATAAACTACCGAACATGCCCCCACTAAACGTGATGTCCCAAGTAGATATAAACTACAGAACATATCCCCAGTAAACATAATGTCCCCACTAGATATAAACTACCGAACATGCCCCCACTAAACATAATGTCCCCACAAGATATTAACTACCGAACATGCCTCCAATAAACATGATGTCCCCACTAGATATAAACTACTGAACGTGTCCCCACTAAACATGATGTCCAGACTAGATATAAAGTACTGAACATGTCCCCACTAAACATGATGTCCCCACTAGATAGAAACTACTGAATACGTCTCCACTAAACATGGTGTCCCAGTAGGTATAAAATATCAAACTTGTTCCCACTGAATATAATGTCCCCACTAGATATAAATTACTAAACATGTCCCCACTAAACAAGATGTCCCCACTAGATATAAACTACTGAACATGCCCTCACTAAACATGATATCCTCAGTAGATACTAAACATGATGTCCCATCTAGATATAAATTACAGAACATGTCCCCATAAAACACAATGTCCACACTAGATATAAACTACCAAACATATCCCACTAAACATGATATCCCCACTAGATGTAAACTACCAAACACATCCCCACTAAACACAATGTCCCACTAGGTATAAACTACCAAATACGTCCCCACTAAACATGTAGTCCCCAGTAGATACAAACTACCAAACATGTCCCCACTAAACATGATATCCCCAGTAGTTATAAACTACCAAACCCGACCCCACTAAACATTATGTACCCACTAGATATATATAAACTACCAAACATGCGCCCACTAAATATGATGTCCTCATTAGATATAAACTAATGAACATGCCCCCACTAGATGTAAACTACCAAACACATCCCCACAAAATTTGATATCCCCACTACATATAAACTACTAAACATGCCCCCACTAAACATGATGTCCCAACAAGATATAAACTACCGAACATGTCCCCACTAAACGTGATGTCCCAAGTAGATATAAACTACAGAACATATCCCCAGTAAACATAATGTCCCCACTAGATATAAACTACCGAACATGCCCCCACTAAACATAATGTCCCCACAGGATATTAACTACCGAACATGCCTCCACTAAACATGATGTCCCCACTAGATATAAACTACTGAACGTGTCCCCACTAAACATGATGTCCACACTAGATATAAAGTACTGAACATGTCCCCACTAAACATAATGTCCCCAGTAGATATAAATTGCCAAACATGCCCCCACTAAATATGATGTCCCCACTAGATATAAACTACTGAACGTGTCCCCAATAAAAATGATATCCCCACTAGATATAAACTACTGAACATGTCCCCACTAAACATGATGTCCACACTAGATATAAACTACCAAACATTTCCCCACTAAACATAATGTCCACACTAGATATAAACTACCGAACATGTCCCCACTAAACATGATGTCCCCACTAGATATAAACTGCTGAACAACTCCCCACTAAATACGATGTCCCCACTAGATAGAAACTACTGAATATGTCTCCACTAAACATAGTGTCCCCAGTAGGTACACAATATCAAACATGTTCCCACTGAATATAATGTCCCCACTAGATATAAATTACTGAACATGTCCCCACAAAACATGATGTTCCCACTAGATATAACCTACCGAACAAGTCCCCACAAAACATGATGTCCTCAGTAATACAAACTAATGAAGATATTCCCAATAAACATGATGTCCCCACTAGATATAAACTACTGAACATGTCCCCTGTAGATGTAAACTACCAAACACATCCCCACAAAACATGATATCCCCACTAGATATACACTACCAAACATATCCCCACCAAACCTGATGTCCCCACCAGATATAGACTAAAGAACATGTCCCCACTAAACATGATGTCCCCACTAGATATAAACTACCAAACATGTCCCCACTAAACATGCTGTCCCCACTAGATATAAACTACCGAAAACGTCCCCACTAAACATGATGTCCTCACTAGATATAAACTACTGAATACGTCCCAACTAAACATGATATCCCCAGTAGATATAAACTGCCAAACATGTCCCCACTAAACATGATGTCCCCACTAGATATAAACTACCAAACATGTCCCCACTAAACATGATATCCCCACTAGATGTAAACTTCTGAAATGGTCACCACTAAACATGACGTCCCCACTAGATATAAACTACCAAACATGCCCCAACTAAACGTGATGTCCCAAGTAGATATAAACTACCGAACATATCCCCAGTAAACATGATGACTCCACAAGATATAAACTACCGAACATGCCGCCACTAAACATAATGTCCCCATTAGATATAAACTACCGAACATGCCCCCACTAAATATAAACTAATGAACATGTCCCCACTAAACATAATGTCCCCAGTAGATATAAACTGCCAAACATGCCCTCACTAAACATGACGTCCCCACTAGATATAAACTACTGAACATGTCCCCAGTAAAAATGATATCCCCACTAGATATAAACCACCAAATATGTCCCCACTAAACATGATGTCCACACTAGATATAAACTACCAAACATTTTCCCACTAAACATAATGTCCACTCTAGATATAAACAACTGAACATGTCCCCACTAAACATGATGTCCCCACTAGATATAAACTAGTGAACATGACCCCACTAAATATGATGTCCCCACTAGATAGAAACTACTGAATACATCCCCACTAAACATGGTGTCCCCAGTAGGTATAAACTACCAAACACATCCCCACTAAATATGATGTCCCCAATAGATATAAATTACTGAACATTTCCCCATAAAACAAGATGTTCCCAATAGATATAAACTACCGAACATGCCACATTAACATGATGCCCTCAGTAGATATAAACTACCGAACATATCCCCGCTAAACATGATGTCCCCACAAAATATAAACTACCGAACATGTCCCCATGAAACATGATGTCCCCACTAGATAGAAACTACCGAACATGTCCCCACAAAACATGATGTCCTCAGTAATATAAACTAACAAACATATCCCCACTAAACATGATGTCCCCACTAGATATAAAATACTGAACATATCCCCAATCGATGTAAACTACCAAACATATCCCCACTAAACATGATATCCCCTCTAGATATACACTACTGAACATATCCCCACCAAACATGATGTCCCCACCAGATATAAACTACAGAACATGTCCCCATTAAACATGAAATCCCCAGTAGATATAAACTACCGAACACGTCCCCACTAAATAGGATGTCCCCACTAGATATAAACTACAGAACATGATGTCCCCAATAAATATAAACTACCAAACACATCCCCACTAAACATGCTGTTCCCACTAGATATAAACTACCGAATACGTCCCCACTAAACATGATGTCTGCAGTAGATATAAACTACCTAACATGTCCCCACTAAACATGATGTCCCCACTAGATATAAACTACCGAACATGTCCCCACTAGATATAAACTACCGAACATGTGCCCACTGAACATGATGCCCACTAGATATAAACTACCGAGCATGTCACCACTAAACACGATGTCCCCATAAGATATAAACTACCGAATACGTCCCCACTAAACATGATGTCCCCACTAGATATAAACTACCGAATATGTCCCCACTAAACATGATGTCCCCTCTAGATATAAACTACTGAACATGTCCCCACTAAACATGATGTCCCCACTAGATATAAACTACCGAACATGTCCCCACTAAGCATGATGTCCCCACTAAACATGATATCCGCACTAGATATAAACTTCTGAACATGTCACCACTAAACATGACGTCCCCACTGGATATAAACTACCGAACATGCCCCAACTAAACGTGATGTCCCAAGTAGATATAAACTACCGAACATATCCCCAGTAAACATGATGTCCCCACTAGACATAAACTACCGAACATGCCCCCACTAAACATGATATCCTCAGTAGATATAAATTACCAAACATATCCCAACTAAACATGATGTCCCCACTAAATATAAACTACCGAATATGTCCCCACTAAACATGATGTCCCCACTAGATATAAACTACCAAATATGTCCCCACTAAACATGATGTCCCCACTAGATATAAACTACCGAACATGTCCCCACTAAAGATGATGTCCCCACTAGATATAAACTACCAAACACGTCCCCACTAAACATGATGTCCACACTAGATATAAACTACCAAACATGTCCCCACTATTCATGCTGTCCCCACTAGATATAAACTACTGAACATGTCCCCAAGAGATGTAAACTACCAAACACATCCCCAAAAAACGTGATATCCCCACTTGATATATACTACCAAACATGTCCCCACCAAACATGATGTTCCCACTAGATATAAATTACCGAACATGTCCCAACTAAACATGATGTCTCCACTAGATATAAACTACCGAACATGTCCCACTAAACATAATATCACCACTAGATATAAACTACCGAATACGTCCCTGCTAAACATAATGTCTATACTAAATATAAACTACCGAACATGTCCAGGCTAAACATGATGTCCCGACTACATATAAATTACCGAACATGTCCCACTAAACATAATATCACCACTAGATATAAACTACCGAATACGTCTCCGCTAAACATAATGTCCATACTAAATATAAACTACCGAACACGTCCAGGCTAAACATGATGTCCCGACTACATATAAACTACCGAACATGTCCCCACTAAACATGATGTCCCCACTAGATACAAACTGCCGAACAACTCCCCACTAAATACGATGTCCCCACTAGATAGAAACTACTGAATACGGCTCCACTAAACATGGTGTCACCAGTAGGTATAAAATATCAAACATGTCCCCACTGAATATAATGTCCCCACTAGATATAAATTACTGAACATGTCCCCACTAAACAAGATGTCCCCACTAGATATAAACTACCGAACATGCCCTCACTAAACATGATATCCTCAGTAGACACAAGCTACCGAACATATCCCCGCTTAACATGATGTCCCCACTAAATATAAACTATCGAACATGTCCCCACGAAACATGATGTCCCCACTAGATATAACCTACCGAACAAGTCCCCACAAAACATGATGTCCTCAGTAATATAAACTAATGAAGATGTTCCTAATAAACATGTCCCCACTAGATATAAACTACTGAACATGTCCCCTCTAGATGTAAACTACCAAACACATCCCCACAAAATGTGATATCCCCACTAGATATACACTACCGAACATATCCCCACCAAACCTGATGTCCCCACCAGATATAAACTAAAGAACATGTCCCCACTAAACAAGATGTCCCCACTAGATATAAACTACCAAACATGTCCCCACTAAACATGCTGTCCCCACTAGATATAAACTACCAAACATGTCCCCACTAAACATGATGTCCTCACTAGATATAAACTACCAAATTCGTCCCAACTAAACATGATGTCCCCAGTAAATATAAACTGCCAACAATGTCCCCACTAAACATGATGTCCCCACTAGATATAAACTACCAAACATGTCTCGACTAAACATGATATCCCCACTAGATATAAACTTCTGAAATGGTCACCAATAAACATGATGTCCCCACTAGATATAAACTACCAAACATGCCTCAACTAAACGTGATGTCCCAAGTAGATATAAACTACTGAACATATCCCCAGAAAACATGATGTCTCCACTAGATATAAACTACCGAACATGCCCCCACTAAACATAATGCCCCCATTAGATATAAACTACCGCACATGCCCCCACTAAACATGATGCCCCCACTAAATATAAACTAATGAACATGTCCCCACTAAACATAATGTCCCCAGTAGATATAAACTGCCAAACATGCCCCCACTAAACATGACGTCCCAACTAGATATAAACTACTGAACATGTCCCCAGTAAAAATTATATCTCCACTAGATATAAACTACTGAACATGTCCCCACTAAACATGATGTCCCCACTAGATAGAAACTACTGAATATGTCCCCACTAAACATGGTGTCCCCAGTAAGTATAAACTACCAAACACATCCCCACTAAATATGATGTCCCCACTAGATATAAATTACTGCACATTTCCCCATAAAACAAGATGTTCCCAATAGATATAAACTACCGAACATATCCCCGCTAAACATGATGTCCCCACTAAATATAAACTACCGAACATGTCCCCACAAAACATGATGTCCTCAGTAATATAAACTAACGAACATATCTCCAGTAAACATGATGTCCCCACTAGATATAAAATACTGAACATATCCCCAATCAATGTAAACTACCAAACATATCCCCACTAAACATGATATACCCTCTAGATATACACTGCTGAACATATCCCCACCAAACATGATGTCCCCACAGATATAAACTACAGAACATGTCCCCACTAAACATGATGTCCCCAATAGATATAAACTACCAAACACATCCCCACTAAACATGCTGTTCCCACTAGATATAAACTACCAAATACGTCCCCACTAAACATGATGTCTGCAGTAGATATAAACTACCTAACATGTCCCCACTAAACATGATGCCCCCACTAGATATAAACTTCTGAACATGTCACCACTAAACATGACGTCCCCACTAGATATAAACTACCAAACACGTCTCCACTAAACATGATGTCCCCACTAGATATAAACTTCTGAACATCTCCCCACTAAACATGATGTCCCCACTAGATATAAACTACCGAACATGTCCCCACTAAAGACGACGTCCCCACTAGATATAAACTACCGAACATGTGCCCACTGAACATGATGCCCACTAGATATAAACTACCGAACATGTCACCACTAAACATGATGTCCCCATAAGATATAAACTACCGAATACGTCCCCACTAAACATGATGTCCCCACTAGATATAAACTACTGAACACGTCCCCACTAAACATGATGTCCTCACTAGATATAAACTACCGAATATGTCCCAAATAAACATGATGTCCCCAGTAGATATAAACTGCCAAACATGTCCCCACAAAACATGATATCCCCACTAGATATAAACTACCGAACATCTCCCCACAAAACATGATGTCCCCACTAAACATGATATCCGCACTAGATATAAACTTCTGAACATGTCACCACTAAACATGATGTCCCCACTAGATATAAACTACCGAATATGTCCCCAATAAACATGATGTCCCCACTAGATATAAACTACAGAACATGTCGCCACTAAACATGATGTCCCCAATAGATATAAACTACCAAACACATCCCCACTAAACATGCTGTTCCCACTAGATATAAACTACCGAATACGTCCCCACTAAACATGATGTCTGCAGTAGATATAAACTACCTAACATGTCCCCACTAAACATGATGCCCCCACTAGATATAAACTTCTGAACATGTCACCACTAAACATGACGTCCCCACTAGATATAAACTACCAAACACGTCTCCACTATACATGATGTCCCCACTAGATATAAACTTCTGAACATCTCCCCACTAAACATGATGTCCCCACTAGATATAAACTACCAAACATGTCCCCACTAAAGACGACATCCCCACTAGATATAAACTACCGAACATGTGCCCACTGAACATGATGCCCACTAGATATAAACTACCGAACATGTCACCACTAAACATGATATCCCCATAAGATATAAACTACCGAATACGTCCCCACTAAACATGATGTCCCCAGTAGATATAAACTGCCAAACATGTCCCCACAAAACATGATGTCCCCACTAGATATAAACTACCGAACATCTCCCCACTAAACATGATGTCCCCACTAAACATGATATCCGCACTAGATATAAACTTCTGAACATGTCACCACTAAACATGATGTCCCCACTAGATATAAACTACCGAACATGCCCCAACTAAACGTGATGTCCCAAGTAGATATAAATTACCGAACATATCCCAATAAACATGATGTCCCCACTAAATATAAACTACCGAATATGTCCCCACTAAACATGATGTCCCCACTAGATATAAACTACCGAATATGTCCCCACTAAACATGATGTCCCCACTAGATATAAACTACCGAACATGTCCCCTCTAAAGATGATGTCCCCACTAGATATAAACTACCAAACACGTCCCCAAAAAACGTGATATCCCCACTGAATATATACTACCAAACATGTCCCCAACAAACATGATGTTCCCACTAGATAAAAATTACCGAACATGTCCCAACTAAACATGATGTCCCCACTAGATATACACTAATGAACGTGTCCCACTAAACATAATATCACCACTAGATATAAACTACCGAATACGTGCCCGCTAAACATAATGTCCATACTAAATATAAACTACCGAACACGTCCAGGCTAAACATGATGTCCCGACTACATATAAATTACCAAACATGTCCCCACTAAACATGATGCCCCCACTAGATAAACACTACCAAACATGTCCCTGCTAAATATGATGTCCCCACTAGATATAAACTACAGAACAAGTCCCCACTAAACATGATGTCTCCAGCAGATATAAATTACCGAACATGTCCCCAATAAACATGATGTCCCCACTAGATATAAACTGCCCATGTTCCCACTAAACATGATGTCCGCACTAGATATAAACTACCGAACATGTCCACACTAAATGTGATGTACCTACTAGATATAAACTGCCGAATATCTCCCCACTAAACATGATGTCCTAACTAGATATAAACTACCAAACACGTCCCCACTAAACATGATGTCCACACTAGATATAAAGTACTGAACATGTCCCCACTAGACACTGTGTCCCTACTATATATAAACTACCTAACGTTCCCACTAAACATGATGTATCCACTAGATATAAACTACCGAAAATGTCCCGACTAAACATGATGTCCCCACTAGATATAAACTACCGAACATGTCCCCACTAAACATGATGTCCCCACCAGATATAAATTACTGAACATATCCCCACTAAACATGATGTCCCCACTAGATATAAACTACTGAACACATCCCCACTAAACATGATATCCCCACTAGATATTAACTAGCAAATACGTCCCCACTAAAAATGATCTCCCCATTAGATATAAATTACCGAACATGTCCCCACTAAACATAATGTCCCCAGTAGATATAAATTACTGAATATGTCCTCACTAAACATGATGTCCCCACTAGATATAAAGTACCGAACATGTCCCCAATAAACATGGTGTCCCCACTAGATATAAACTACCGAACATGTCCCCACTAAACACAATGCCCTGATAGATAAAAACTACCAGATATGTCCCCACTAAACATGGTGTCCCCAGTAGATATAACTACTGAACATGTCCCCACTAAACATGATATCCCCACTAGATATAAAGAAATAAACATGTCCCCACTAAAAATGATGTCCCCACTAAATATAAACTACCAAACATGCCCCACTAAACACGATGTCCCCACTAGATATAAACTACAGAACATGTCCCCACTAAACATGATGTCCCCACTAGATATAAACTACCGAGCACATCGCCACTAAACATGATGTTCCCACTAGATATAAACTACCGAACATGTCCCCACTAAACATGATGTTCCCACTAGATATAAACTACCGAACATATCCCTACTAAACATGATGTCCTCACTAGATATAAACTACCGAACATGTCTCCGCTAAACCTGATGTCCCCAATAGATATAAACTACCAAACACGTCCCCACAAGATATAAACTACCGAACATATCCTCACTAAACTTGATGTCCTCAGTAACATAAACTACCAAACACGTCCCCACTAAACAAGATGTCCCCACAACATATAAACTACCGAACATGTCCCCACTAAACATGATGTCCTCAGTAACATAAACTATCAAACACATCCCCACTGAACAAGATGTCCCCACTACATATAAACTACCGAACATGCTCCCACTAAACATGATATCCCCACTAGATATAAACTACCAAAAATGTGCCCTCTAAAAACAATGTCCCCACTAGATATAAACTACTGAACACATCTCCACTAATCATGATGTCCTCACTAGATATAAACTACCGAACATGCACCCACTAATCATGATGTCCTCATTAGATATAAAGTACCAAACACGTCCCCACTAAACATAATGTCCCCATTAGATATAAACTACCAAACATGTCCCCATTAAACTTGATGTCCCCACTAGATATAAACTACCGAACATGTCCCCACTAAACACAATGTCCCCACTAGATATAAACTACAGAACACATCCCCACTAAACATGATGTCCCCACTAGATATAAACTACCAAACATGCCACCAGTAAAAATGATGTCCTCATTAGATATAAAATACCAAACACGTCCCCACTAAACATGATGTCCTCACTAGATAAAAACTACAGAACATGTCCCCACTAAACATAATGTCCCCACTAAATATAAACTACAGAACACACCCCGACTGAACATGATGTCTCGACAAGATATAAACTACTGAACATGTCCCACTAAACATGATGTCCCCACAAGATATAAACTCCCAATCATGTCCCCACTAAACATGATGTACTCACTAAATATAAACTACCGAACACATCCCCACTAAACATGATGTCCCGACTAGATTTAACCTGCTGAACATGTCCCCATTAACCATGATGTCCTCATTAAATATAAACTACAGAACATGTCCTCACTAAACATGATGTTCACACTAGATATAAACTACAGAACATCTCCCCACTAAACATGATGTTCACACTAGATATAAAGTACCGAACACGTCCCCACTAAACATGATGTCCCCACTAGATATAAACTACCGAACATGTCCCCACTAAACATGATGTCCCCACTAGATATAAACTACCGAACACAACCCCACTAAACATGATGTCCACACTAGATATAAACTACTGAACATGTCCCCACAAAACATAATGTCCTCACTAGATATAAACTGCCAAACACGTCCCCACTAAACATGATGTTCCCACTAGATATAAACTACTGAACATGCCCTCACTAAACATGATGTTCTCATTAGGTATAAACTACCAAACACGTCCCCAATAAACATGATGTCCTCACTAGATATAAGCTACTGAACACAGTCCCCACTAAACATGATGTCCCCGCTAGATATAAACTACTGAACATGTCCCCACTAAAGACGATGTCATTACTAGATATAAATAATCGAACATGTCCCCACTAAACATGATGTCCTCAGTAACATAAACTACGGAACACGTCCCCTCAGTAACATAAACTACTGAACACGTCCCCACTAAACACGATATCCCCACCAGATATAAATTACTGAACACGTCCCAACAAAACATGATGTTATCACTAGATATAAACTACCAAACACGTCCCCACTAAACATGATGTCCTCACTAGATATAAGCTACTGAACACAGTCCCCACTAAACATGATGTCCCCGCTAGATATAAACTACTGAACATGTCCCCACTAAAGACGATGTCATTACTAGATATAAATAATCGAACATGTCCCCACTAAACATGATGTCCTCAGTAACATAAACTACGGAACACGTCCCCTCAGTAACATAAACTACTGAACACATCCCCACTAAACATGATGTCCCGACTAGATTTAACCTGCTGAACATGTCCCCATTAACCATGATGTCCTCATTAAATATAAACTACAGAACATGTCCTCACTAAACATGATGTTCACATTAGATATAAACTACAGAACATGTCCCCATTAACCATGATGTCCTCATTAAATATAAACTACTGAACATGTCCCCACAAAACATAATGTCCTCACTAAATATAAACTGCCAAACACGTCCCCTCTAAACTTGATGTCTCCACTAGCTATAAACTACCAAATATGTCCCCACTAAACATAATGTCCTCACTAGATATAAACTACCGAACATGTCCCCACTAAACATGATGTCCTCATTAACATAAACTACCGAACACGTCCCCACTAAACATGATGTCCCCACTAGATATAAAATACCAAACATGCCCCCACTAACCATGATGTTCTCAATAGATATAAAGTACCAAACATGTCTCCACTAAACATGATGTCCCACTAGATATAAACTACCTAACATGTCCCAACTAAATGCAATGTCCCCACTAGATATAAATTACCGAACATGTTCCCACTAAACACGATGTCCCCACTAGACATAAACTACCGAACATATCCCCACTAAACATGATGTCCTCAGTAACATAAACTACCAAACATGTCCCCACTAAACATGATGTCCTCAGTAACATAAACTACCGAACATGTCCCCACTAAACACAAAATCCCCACTAGATATAAACTACCGAACATCTCCCCACTAAACATGATGTCCCAACTAGATATAAACTACAGAACATGTCCCAACTAAACATGATGTCCCCGCTAGATAAAACCTACCAAACATGTCCCCACTAAACATGATGTCCCATCTAGACAACTAGATATAAACTACAGAACATGTCCCCACTAAACATTATGCCCCCACTAGATATAAACTACAGAACATGTCCCCACTAAACATGATGTCCCCACTAGATATAACAAACATGTCCCCACTAAACATGATATCCCCACTAGATATAAATTACCGAACATGTCGCCACTAAACATGATGTCCCCACTAGATATAACGAACATGTCCCCACTAAACATGATGCCCCCACTAGATATAAACTACCGATCATGCCACCAGTAAACATGATGTCCTTATTAGATATAAAGTACCAAACAGGTCCCCACTAAACATGACGTCCCTACTAGATATAAACTACCGAACATGTCCCCACTAAACATGATGTCCCCACTGGATATAAACTACGGAACACGTCCCCACTAAACATGATGTCCCCACTAGATATAAACTGCCGAACATATCCCCACTAAACATGATGTCCTCACTAGATATAAACTACCGAACACGTCCCCACTAAACATCATGTCCCCACTAGATATAACCGACCAAAAATGTCCCCATTAAACATGATGTCCTCACTAGATATAAACTACCAAACATGCCCCCACTAAACACAATGTCATCACTAGACATAAACTACCAAACATGTCCCCATTAAACATGATGTCCTCAGTAATATAAACTTCTGAACACGTCCCCACAAAATATGATGTCCTCACTAGATATAAACTACGGAACACGTCCCACTAAACATGATGGCCACACTAGATATAAACTACCAAACTTCTCCCCACTAAACATGATGTCCTCATTAGATATAAACTACCGAACATCTCCCCACTAAACATGTTGTCCTCCATAACATAAACTACTGAACATGTCCCACTAAACATGATGTCCCCACTAGATATAAACTACCAAACATGTCCCCACTAACCATGATGTTCCCCACTAGATATAAATTACCGAACATGTCCACTCTAAACACGATGTCCTCACTAGATATAAAATACCGAACATGCCCCCACTAAACATAATGTCCTCATTAGATAGAAAGTACCAAACATGTCCCCACTAAACATGATGTCCCCACTAGAGATAAACTACCGAACATGTCCCCACTAAACTTGATGTCCCCACTAGATAAAAACAACCGAACATGCCCCAACTAAATATGATGTCCACACTAGATATAAACTACCGAACATGTCCCCACTAAAAACAATGTCCCCACTAGATATTAACTGCCGAATACTTCCCCATTAAACATGATGACCCCACTAGATATAAACTACCGAACATGCCCCCACTAAACATGATGTACTCATTCGATATAAACTCCAAACACATCCCCAATAAACATGATGTCCCCACTAGATATATACTACCAAACATGTCCTCACAAAACATAATGTCCCCACTAGATATAAACTCCCAAAAACGTCCCCACTAAACATGATGCCCCCACTAGATATAAACTACCGATCATGCCACCAGTAAACATGATGTCCTCATTAGATATAAAGTACCAAACAGGTACCCACTAAACATGATGTCCCTACTAGATATAAAATACTGAACATGTCCTCACTAAACATGATGTCCCCACTAGATATAAACTACCGAACACATCCCCACTAAACATGATATCCCCACTGGATATAAACTACCGAACAAGTCCCCACCAAACACGATGTCCCCACTAGATATAAACTACCGAACATATCCCCACTAAACATGATGTCCTCACTAGATATAAACTACCAAACACGTCCCCACTAAACATCATGTCCCCACTAGATATAATCTACCAAAAATGTCCCCATTAAACATGATGTCCTCACTAGATATAAACTACCGAACATGCCCCCACTAAACACGATGTCATCACTAGACATAAACTACCGAACATATCCCCACTAAACATGATGTCTTCAGTAATATAAACCTCTGAACACGTCCCCACAAAATATGATGTCCTCTCTAGATATAAACTATGGAACACGTCCCACTAAACATGATGGCCACACTAGATATAAACTACCAAACATATCCCCACTAAACATGATGTCCTCATTGGATATAAACTACTGAACATCTCCCCACTAAACATGATGTCCTCAGTAACATAAACTACCGAACACATTCCCACTAAACATGATGTTCCCACTAGATATAAACTACCAAACATGTCCCCAATAAACATGATGTCCTCATTAGATATAAAGTACCAAACACGTCCAGACTAAACATGATGTCCCCACTAGATATAAACTACCAAACATGTCCCCACTAAATGCAATGTCCCCATTCGATATAAATTACCGAACATGTCCCCACTAAACACGATGTCTCCACTAGATATAAACTATCAAACACATCCCCACTAAACATGATGTCCCCACTAGAAACAAACTACCAAACATGTCCCCACTAAACATGATGTCCTCACTAGATATAAACTACCGAACACGTCTCCACTAAACATGATGCCCCCACTAGATATAAACTACCGAACATTTCCCCACTAAACATGATGTCCTCACTAGATATAAACTACCGAACATGTCCCCACTAAACGTGATGTCCTCAGTAACATAAACTACAGAACACGTCCCAACTGAACATGATGTCCCCACTAGATATAAACTACCGAACATGTCCCCACTGAACGCGATGTCCCCATTAGATATAAATTACCGAACATGCCCCCACTAAACACGATGTCCCCACTAGATATAAACTACCGAACCCGTCCACACTAAACATGATGTCCCCACTAGATATAAACTATTTAACATGTCCCCACAAAACATGACATCCCCACTAGATATAAACTAACGAACATGTCCCCACTAAACATGATGTCGCCACTAGATATAAACTACTGAACATGTCCCAACTAAACATGTTGTCCTGACTAGATATAAATTACCGAACATGTCCCCATTAACCACAATGTCCCCACTAGATATAAACTACCGAACACGTCCTGACTAAACATGATATCCGCACTAGATGTAAACTATCAAACACGTACCCACTAAACATGATGTCCCCACTACATATAAACTACCGAACATGTCCCCACTAAACATCATGTCCCAACTAGATATAAACTATGGAACATGTCCCCACCAAACACAATCTCCTCATTAGATATAAACTGCCGAACATGTCCCCACTAAACACGATGTCCCCACTAAATATAATTACCGAACATGTCCCCACTAAACATGATGTCCCCAGTAGATATAAACTACCGAACATGTCCCCACAAGATATAAACTACCGAACATGTCCCCACTAAACATGATGTCCTCAGTAACATAAACTACCAAACACGTCCCCACTAAACAAGATGTCCCCACTACATATAAACTACCGAACATGTCCCCACTAAACATGATGCCCCCAGTAGATATAAACTATCAGAAAATTCCCCACTAAACACAATGTCATCATTAGATATAAACTACTGAACACGTCCCCACTAAACATGATGTCCCCACTAAATATAAACTACTGAAGATGTCCCCACTAAATACAATGTCCCCACTAGATATAAACTACCGAACATGTCCCCACTAAACATGATGTCCCCACTAGATATAAACTACCGAACACGTCCCCACTAAACATGATGTCCCCAGTAGGTATAAACTACCAAACATGTCCCCACTAAACATGATGCCCCCACTAGATATAAACTACCGAACATGTCCCCACTAAACATGATGTCCTCACTAGATATAAACTACCGAACATGTCCCCGCTAAACATGATGTCCCCACTAGATATAAACTACCAAACATGTCTCCACAAAATATCATGTCCCCACTAGATATAAACTACAGAACATGTCCCCACTAAATATTATGTCCCCACTAAATATGAACTACCGAACATGTCCCCACTAAACATGATGTCCACACTAAATATAAATTACCAAACATGTCCCCACTAAACATGCTGTCCACACTAGATATAAACTAATGACCATGTCCCCACTAAACATAATGTCCACACTAGATATAAACTACGGAACATGTCCCCACTAAATATTATGTCCCCACTAGATATAAACTACCGAACATGTCCCCACTAAACATGATGTCCACACTAGATATATATTACCAAACATGTCCCCACTAGATATAAACTACCGAACATGTCCCAACTAAACATGAAGTTCTCATTAGATATAAACTATCGAACATGTCCCCACTAATCATGATGTCCCCACTAGATATAAACTTCTGAACATGTCCCCATTAAACATGATGTCCCCATTACATATAAATTACTGAACACGTCCCCAATAAACATGATGTTCCCACTAGATATAAACTATCGAACATGTCCCCACAAAGCATGATGTCCACACTAGATATATATTACCAAACATGTCCCCACTAGATATAAACTACCGAACATGTCCCAACTAAACATGAAGTTCTCATTAGATACAAACTACCGAACATGTCCCCACTAATGATATCCCCACTAGATATAAACTTCCGAACATGTCCCCATTAAACATGATGTCCCCATTACATATAAACTACTGAACATGTCCCCACTAAACATGATGTTCTCATTAGATATAAACTACTGAACATGTCCCCACTAAACATGATGTCATCATTAGATATAAACTACCGAGAAGTCCCCACTAAACGCAATGTCCCCACTAGATATAAACTTCTGAACATGTCCCCAATAAACATGATGTCCCCACTAGATATAAACATCCGAACAAATCCCCAATAAACATGATGTCTCTACTAGATATAAACTACCGAACATATCCCCACTAAACATGATGTCTTCATTAGATATAAACTAACGGACACGTCCCCACTAAACATGATGTCCTCATTAGATATAAACTACCAAACATGTCCCCACTAATTACGATGTCCCCACTAGATATAAACTACCGAACATGTCCCCACTAAACATGATGTCCCCACTAGATATAAACTACTGAACATGTCCCCACTAAACACGATGTCTCCACTAGATATAAACTACCAAACATGTCCCCACTAAACGTGATGCCCTCATTAGATATAAACTACTGTATATGTCCCCACTAAACACGATGTTCCCACCAGATATAAACTACCGAACATGTCCCCACTAAACATGATGTCCCTACTAGATATAAACTACCAAACACATCTGCACTAAATGTGATGTCCCCACTAGATATAAACTACCGAACCCGTCCCCACTAAACATGATGTCCTCACTAGATATAAACTACCTAACATGTCCCCATTAAACATGGTGTCCTTAGAAGATACAAACTTTTGAACATGTCCACACTAAACATGATGTCCCCACTAGATATAAAGTACTGAACGTGTCGCCACTAAACATGATGTCCCCACTAGACATAAACTACCGAACATGTCCCTACAAAACATGACATCCCCACTTGATATAAAATACCGAACATGTCCCCACAAAACATGATGTCCCCAGTAGATATAAACTACCGAACATGCCGTCACTAAACATGACATCCCCACTTGATATAAACTACCAAAAATGTCCCCATTAAACATGATGTCCCCACTAGATATAAATTACCAAACATGTACCCACTAATCATGATGTCCCCACTAGATATAAACTACAGAACATGTCCCCATTAAACATGGTGTCCCCACTAGATATAAATTACCGAACATGTCCTCACAAAGCATGATGTTCCTACTAGATATAAACTACCAAACATGTCCCCACTAAACATGATGTCCACACTAGAGATATATTGCCAAACATGTCCCTACAAAACATGACATCCCCACTTGATATAAAATACCGAACATGTCCCCACAAAACATGATGTCCCCAGTAGATATAAACTACCGAACATGCCCTCACTAAACATGATGTCCCCACTTGATATAAACTACCAAAAATGTCCCCATTAAACATGATGTCCCCACTAGATATAAATTACCAAACATGTCCCCACTAATCATGATGTCCCCACTAGATATAAACTACAGAACATGTCCCCATTAAACATGGTGTCCCCACTAGATATAAATTACCAAACATGTCCTCACAGAGCATGATGTTCCTACTAGATATAAACTACCGAACATGTCCCCACTAAACATGATGTCCACACTAGAGATATATTACCAAACATGTCCCCTCTAGATATAAACTACCGAACATGTCCCCATGATGTCCCCACTAGATATAAAGTACTGAACATATCCCCACTAAACATGATGTCCTCAGTAACATAAACTACTGAACATGTCCCCACTAAACATGATGTCCCCACCAGATATAAACTACTGAACTTCTCCCCGCTAAATATGATGTCCTCACTAAATATAAACTTCCGAACATGTCCTCATTAAACATGATGTCCCCACTAGATATAAATTGATGTCCCCACTAGATATAAATTACTGAACATGTCCCCACTAAACCTGATGTCCCCACTAGATATAAACTACCGAACATGTCCCACTAAACATAATATCACCACTAGATATAAACTACCGAATACGTCCCCGCTAAACATAATGTCTATACTAAATATAAACTACCGAACATGTCCAGGCTAAACATGATGTCCCGACTACATATAAATTACCGAACATGTCCCACTAAACATAATATCACCACTAGATATAAACTACCGAATGCGTCTCCGCTAAACATAATGTCCATACTAAATATAAACTACCGAACACGTCCAGGCTAAACATGATGTCCCGACTACATATAAACTACCGAACATGTCCCCACTAAACATGATGTCCCCACTAGATATAAAGTACTGAACATATCCCCACTAAACATGATGTCCTCAGTAACATAAACTACTGAACATGTCCCCACTAAACATGATGCCCCACCAGATATAAACTACTGAACTTCTCCCCGCTAAATATGATGTCCTCACTAAATATAAACTTCCGAACATGTCCTCATTAAACATGATGTCCCCACTAGATATAAATTACTGAACACGTCCCCAATAAACATGATGTCCCCACTAGATATAAATTACTGAACATGTCCCCACTAAACATGTCCCCACTAGATATAAACTACCAAACATGTCCACACTAGATGTAAACTGTCAAACACATCCCCGCAAAGCATGATGTTCCCACTAGATATAAACTACCAAACATGCTCCCACTAAACGTGATGTCCCCACTCACTCTTTCCCCTATCAATTATTACTGAACAGCCACCTTCATGAATCATTCATAAAAAACTGCCAGGCTACATAAATGTGTTTTTCAGCCCAATCCAAGTGTGAAGCTGTTTATTAACTACACAATTTTATACCAGTTTGTTCTGAATTATCATTGTGCTCCATTGTACTGTTACACTGTTACACCATGCTATTTCTACTGTGTGACACACTCATAACCTACTACTTTTATTTTGTAACAATGTACCTGCTGAAAACAGACCTCTGGTTCCAGTCAGATGATCAATTGACACATTTATTCTTACACAGGGGCAGAGGCTTAATCAGCCCTAGTGCCCCTGCAAAGTCACGAGTCAGTCACAGACATCATTCATGCAGATTCTGGGGTTCTCTTCCCAGCTTCAGGAGCTCTTAGCTCCATCATGGCAGCTCTGTCGAACATTAAGCTGCCATTCCTCTGAGGGAGGAGCACACAGGTTTCCCCATGTGACTGCCTCAGATGTATGCTGTCAGCCAGCAGAAGCATGTCCCTTTAGCTTGGACTCCACAGGGTGCACCAGCCAGAGCTCATACTGAGTGTTGCCCAAATGAACCAAACTGCCTTCTTCCCCCCATGATAGGCAAACTCACAGACTCTTTACACTTATCCCCCTGGCCTCTCTTATTCCAGTTACAATGCCTGCTAATTGAATGTGGGTCATTCAGGATGTAGTAAGGGCTTTATCCGAGACCTCCACTGCCTATATTATTTTTTAAACTGTAGCAGGGTTGACTACAAAACAAGTTATAGAAAGGAAGAAGCTAAGACAATTGTTCAAGACTGAAAGAGAGTGGCAGTAGTAATAAAGGGCAGCAGGATAAAACCCTGACAGTGATCCAAACAACCCAAGATTAAGTATGAATCTAGATCCCGCAGAAGCCAGCCATGGTGAATGGAAGTGAATGATTGGCATTACATTGCCCATCCTGGTTGACTGTCATACCTGCCACATGACTAACAACCAGTCGAGGTGGGTTTTGCATCACATAGCTGTATGGGCCAAGAATGTACATTCACCAAGCCAAGCACAGATGCTGTAATCTGGTCCACATACAGAAGTAGACATGGGTCACTACTACAGGTCATCCATAGATGTATCCTACCTCAGGTCACTACAATAAGTCATCCATACATGCATCCTGCCATGGATCATTATTACATGTCATCCATACATGTATCCTGCCATGGATCACTACTACAGGTCATCCATACATGTATCCTTCCATGGATCACTACTATAAGTCATCCATACATGTATCCTGCCATGTATCACTACTACAGGTCATGCACACATGTATCCTGCCATGGATCACTACTACAGGCCAACCATACATGTATCCTGCCACAGATCACTACTATAAGTCATCCATACATGCATCCTGCCATGGATCATTACTACATGTCATCCATACATGTATCCTGCCATGGATCACTACTACAGGTCATCCATACATGTATCCTGCCATGGATCACTACTATAAGTCATCCATACATGTATCCTGCCATGAATCACTACTACAGGTCATACATGCATGTATCCTGCCATGGATCACTACTACAGGTCATCCATACATGTATCCTACCACAGATCACTACAATAAGTCATCCATACATGTATCCTGCCATGGATAACTACTATAAGTCACCCATACATGTATCCTACCACAGATCACTACAATAAGTCATCCATACATGTATCCTGCTGCAGATCACTACTACTGGACATCCATACATGCATCCTCCCATGGATCATTACTACAGGTCATCCATACATGTATTCTGCCATGGATCACTACTACAGGTCATCCATACATGTATCCTAGCACAGAGCACTACAATAAGTCATCCATACATGTATCCTGCCATGGATCACTACTATAAGTCATCCATAAATTCATCCTGCCATGGATCATTACTACAGGTCATCCATATATGTATCCTACCACAGATCACTACAATAAGACATCCATACATGTATCCTTCCACGGATCACTACTACAAGTCTCCTATACATGCATCATGCCATGGATCACTACTGCAGGTCATCAATGCATGCATCCTGCCATAGATCACTACTAAGGTCATCCATACATGTACCCTGCCATGGATCACTACTACTACAGGTCATCCATACATGTATTCTGCCATGGATCACTACTACAGGTCATCCATACATGCATCCTGCCATGGATCACTGCTACTACAGGTTGTCCATACATGTATCCTGCCATGGGTCACTATTACAGGTTATCCATACATGTATCCTGCCATGGATCACTACTACATGTCCTCCATTCATATATCCTGCCATGGATCACTACAACACATCATCCAAATATGTATCCTGCTATGAATCACTACTACAGGTTATCCATAAATGTATCCTGCCATGGATCACTACTACTGGACATCCATACATGTATCCTGCCATGGATCACTACTTCAGGTCATCCACACATGTATCCTGCCATGGATCACTACTACAGGTCATCCACACATGTATCCTCCCATGGATCACTACTACATGTCATCTATACATGTATCATGCCATGGAAAACTACTACAGGTTATCTGTACATATATCCTGCCATGGAACACAACTACATGTTATCCATACAAGTATCCTGCCCATGTATCCTGCCATGGATCACTACACCAGGTCATCCATACATGTATCCTGCCATGGATCACTACTACATCTCATCCACACATGTATCCTGCCATGGATCACTATTACATGTCATCCATACATGTATCCTGCCATAGATCACTACTACAGGTTATCCATACATGCATGTTGCCATGGTTCACTACTACAGGTCATCCATACATGTATCCTGCCGTGGATCACTACTACACATCATCCACACATGTATCCTGCCATGGATCACTACTACAGGTCATCCACACATGTATCCTGCCATGGATCACTAATACTACAGGTCATCCATACATGTATCCTGCCATGGATCACTACTACAGGTCATCCATACATTTATCCTGCCATGGATCATTACTACAGGTCATCCATACATGTATCCTGCCATGGATCATTACTACAGGTCATCTATACATGTATCCTACCATGGATCACTACTACAGGTCATCCATACATGTATACTGCCATGGATAATTACTACAGGTCATCCATACATGTATCCTGCCATGGATCACTACTACAGGTCATCTATACATGTATCCTGCCACAGGACCCCTTAGTGCCTGGTGGGATCCTCACAATCGCTCTTGCACACAGCACTGGTTACCACAGAGAAATCTTTGAAGAAGATCACATCTTTGAATAAAATCAAGGATCCCACAGATAATGACATGGCCTCTAGTGGCCAGTATAATAGGCATGAATGGACAGAAGTTCAGGAAAGAGTAAACTAATGGCTGGCAGGAATGGGGGGGGGAGAAAGAGTGAAGGAAGGTTAATCACGTTGCAGCTTACAGGCAATGTGAAACAAAAGTAAAATGTTGAATCTTGGATGTACAATCTGATAAAAAGACTTCTTTGGAAAGCAACAGTAAGTTTGGATGTGATCCTTGCAGGGGTAGACATATCTGATGACCTAGAGAGGTAGATTATTGATGTGATAATGCAGCAAAAGTTAAGATGGGGTGACTATTCAGACAGGAAGAAGATCTGCAGTACAAAGCAAGACGTTATGACCCTGTTGTGATGTTTGAGAATAAATATGCTGGTTATTTGTAGGATTTAAAGTCTGCCCCCTACCATTCACAAACTAATGGTTCAGTGAAGAGGTTCAGCTCTACACTGCAGGTTCTCTTAAGACAATTTGAATATCACTTCAACAGGGAGTGACACTGACATTTTCCCCTTCTTTTCTATGCATACAAGGTGTTACTCCAGGAATCTACAGGATTTTTACCTTTTGAGTTGATGTGTGGTCACAAGATGAAGGGGTCCTTGGATGTAATTCAAGTTCTGTGGGGGGTGACTGTCCTTCCCACAAGGAATCTGTTGTGAAGCTCATGAGACCGATACAATGGCATCTAGCAAAAGCACAATAAAGGCAAAAGGTCTGGAAGAAATGGACAGCCAGGGTCAGAGACTATTCTGTAGGACAGACAATGCTAATTCAGTTACACAAAATAAACTGCAGGCAGCACAGAAAGGTCTGTCACTCTCCCATTCTGGATATAGTAGAAGAGTCTTTGTGGATTCCATTCAAGCAGCTTTATTTTATACAAACACATTATTGTAAAAGGTGACTGACTTTAAATTATTTACAAACTAACAACTGCATTCATGCATGTCTTACAAAATGGTCCTCTGGGATTTTATATGTGCATGTACAATCTTGACATGCTCCTTAAAGATACAGTGCACATCACTTGCACTCCTGTCTACATCCTCCCTCTTTGAGAGATAGATCAGACAACACTATGAGTCTATTGGCATGCAGAAATCACAGGTAATTCTTTGTCATGCATTATACAATGCTAACTACACAGATATATACAATCAAGTCCACGTTGCTGCGTATTTCACACTCGGCTTTGATACTCATCCGTATCATGTGATATAAAACTGTAAATTATATTTAGCAACTTGAACTGTCTCTGAGAGTGTTGTTGGAGAAATACAGAGAAGGTCAGAAGGAGTTGCATTGTGTTTTTGTGGATTTAGAGAAAGCATATGACAGGGTGCCTAGAGAGGAGTTATGGTATTGTATGAGGAAGTCGGGAGTGGCAGAGAAGTATGTAAGAGTTGCACAGGATATGTACGAGGGTAGTGTGACAGTGGTGAGGACTGTGGTGGGAGTGACAGATATGTTTAAGGTGGAGGTGGGACTACATCAAGGATCAGCTCTGAGCCCTTTCTTATTTGCAGTGGTGATGGACAGGTTGACAGATGAGATCGGACAGGAGGCCCCATGGACTATGATGTTTGTAGATGACATTGTGATATGTAGTGAGAGTAGGGACCAGGTTGAGGAGACCCTGGAGAGGTGGAGATGTGCTTTAAAGAGGAGAGGAATGAAGGTCAGCAGGGCTAAAACAGAATATATGTGTGTAAATGAGAGGGAGCATAGAAGAATGGTGAGGATGCAGGGAGTAGAGCTGGCGAAGGGGAATGAGTTTAAGTACTTGGGATCAACAGTTCAGAGTAATGGTGAGTGTGGAAGAGAGGTGAAGAAGATAGTACAGGCAGGATGGGGTGGATGGAGAAGAGTGTCAGGAGTGATTAGTGACAGACGGGTATCAGTAAGAGTGAAAGGGAAGGTCTACAAGAAGGTAGTGAGACCAGCTATGTTATATGGGTTGGAGACAGTGGCACTGACAAAAAGGCAGGAGTTAGAGTTGCCTGTGGCAGAGTTAAAGATGCTAAGATTTGCACTGGGTGTGACTAAGATGAACTGGATTAGGAATCAGTATATTAGAGGGTCAGCTCAGGTTGGACAGTTTGGAGACAAAGCAAGAGAGGTGAGATTGTGTTGGTTTGGACATGTGCTGAGGAGGGATGCTGGGTATATTGGGAAAAGGATGCTGAGGATGGAGCTGCCTGGTAAGAGGAAAAGAGGAAGGCCTAAGATAAGATTTATGGATGTGGTAAGAGAGGACATGCAGGCAGTTGGTAAGAAAGAGCAAGATGCAGAGAACAGGAAAAAAATGGAAACAGATGATCCGCTGTGGCGACTCTTAACAGGAACAGCCAAAAGAAGATGATGATGATGAACTGTTTCTGCAAAATGTTTGACCTGTGGAATGTTCTGATCATTTTCCTGAATGGAATCAGGATTTTGAACATATTCTGGTATGGGAACAGTGTCTAATTCACTCTTAGATTTGAAGTCTGCATCACAGAAACAATGTTGTGATGGTGACAATGATTCTGGTACAGGAAGAAGATGTCTACTATTCCTCCTATATTCCACACCTTCGGAGTCTCCCAGGTGGTATCTTGGTTTGGCACAAATACCTGTAATCTGTGCTATTCAATCAAAACCTTTTGTTGTCTGGATTTGTACCATCTCTCCTTCCCTCAATGGATGAAGTAATCTGCTCGATCGGCCACAATTAAATTTCTGGATATTACACTTGTTAAACAACTGAGCCTTCATGGTGTTATTGTTCTTAGGTTTAGGCTTCAATAGTCTAGAATTAATGGGTAGTGTAGTTCTAGTTTGCCTGGAAAGTAGTCTTTGAGCAGGTGATTCAAGAATATCGTCATGGGGTACATTTCTGAGATTAAGTAAATTAAAGAACACATCGATATTGTCACTCTTTGACCTCTCAAGTAATGGCTTTGCACTCTGTACTGCACATTCTGCTAGACCATTAGACTGAGGATATTCACAACTACTAGTGACATGCACACAGTCTCATTCTTTTGCAAATTTCTGAAACAACTGGCTAGTAAAGTGAGTACTATTGTCAGAAAGAACATTGTGTGGACTACCATAACTGAGAAATGATGTTTCAACTTAGTAATAGCAGCAGTCGATGTTGCTTGTTTTGATAATAAAAGGTGCGTTAAGATTAATTATCGTGGAGTGGACTTTGTTGGCTGTCTGATAACTCTGATACAGTCCGTTTTTCTTGGTTTTTTTGTATCAGCAACAGTTTGTCTTCAGTGTTTGTGGTATGGCTACAGGGTTATCGGATAGTCCTGTCAGTCCGAATATTTTCGGACCTCATATTGAGCAGCAGGATTCTAGTAAGGACATGAACAGCATGCTAGCAGCTATTACAAAAAGACTTGATCTGCTTTATGGGCGCATGGATCAAATAGATTCCAGAATTGGGCAAGGACCTTTGAACAATGGTACACCTTGTATAGGTGCCTCTCCTTCAAACAGTTCTGATTTTATTACAGCGGCACAACGCCCTAACCAGACACAAACTGGAGGAGGTTCCACCATCCAGGTTACAACATCAAATAGGGTTGGTACTGGACCTATTGTCAACAACCATCATCCGGTGCTTATTGGCGTTCCCTCTCTACAGGACTGGATTTCGGATGTTAACTCTTTCTCTTTCGTACAACATGGAGAACAGGAACTACCGGCACACACAGACCCTAAATCAATGGATTCAATGGTGAGCAAACTCCACTCTTTTGATAACAAGTTGGTTAAACTACGTAAACTTCAACTTGAAGTTTCGTACTTCAAACAATGTGTGAAGGACAAAATTATACCAAAGGGATTACGTAGTACTTTTGCTCCTACTGGTCTCATAAATGATGACTGTTTTCTGAATGACTTAAAATCACTGTTTGACCAGCAAGGGTTTCAGCTCCTTGACTTAATAATCAAGCACTATTCTCTGCATGTTGCAACATTAACTGCAGAATTGAATGACCTAGACAATTCCATCAAGGAAGATCTGGACTATAAATATGACTACACTCGCATATTTAATAGTATCGATGCCCTGCTCACGAAACTGAAAGCCAATAAAATAAAAAAACTGAACAGGGACAATGCAGCATACCAACAAAATAAGGCATATGAAAAACTTTTTCCTCCCCGTACTCACCCTGGGAATGGTTTACAACAAGTTGCTGCACACAACAGGTCTGACGTTGAATTTGATTCTTACCAGCCTTCTTCATCATCACAAGACCCCTTAGTCCCTAATACAGGTCCTAGACGAAGTAACAGAATTCGGGCCAATCAATTCAATGCCAACAAGAACAGGAACAACAACTCGTTCCAGCAAGTTCCTAACTCCCCGTTTCAAAACCAGAACTTTGACAACACTGGTTTTTTAGGGACAAGATACAACACCAGATATCAACACCAGAGGAGGAATTGGAACAACTGAGCCCCCTATACACGAACAATAGGGGTGAAATTCCCATCCCTGACTTACCGGTCATTCTTAAAAACAGTAAAGGTGACTTTAACATCTACAATTTCACCAACTTTAGAATTGAACAAGAACTGATTGATCTTTTATCCTTGGGTAACTCATTTGTTCCTACTTGTCAGATGTTAGGTTAGGTGGTAGAGCAATCTCAAACCAATTCAAATAAGAGTCTACCAAAATCAAATAGTGTTGATTGTTCCACTCAAAGATATCAGTTGCAACAATAGACCAAGGTAGTTCAGGAACTGGACTTAACTGAAGTGGTCCTCTTTCCAAATGCAGTCTAGTACTGTTGCATACTGAACAAGAAGAAAGTACTTTATCAATGTATTTTGGTAATGAAGTCCTAAACACTAATTCTCTCAATGAATGTGGATCCTGGGTGACCACAATGTAAAATCTGGATATACTCTTCTTGTAACGATGCTGGAACAACAATTTTAGGACCTTTGAAAATAATGTCATCTTCTATCAACAAGTCATCTCTGTAAAGAAAATAGATTTGCACTTCAGGTGGTACACTAGATTGTTTTGACAGCCATCCGACATTAATGTAGTGATTGAGCTTCTACAAAATTGGTTCATTCTGAGTGTGATCTCTTAGCTCATCGAGTATAGTGATGGAAACATTACACACTGACATCACATCAAAGTCAAAATTCTCTGTGTCAAGCTGTTCTGTGGTATTTCTGAGTGATCTGGATAAGGTATCAGCCAGATAAAGCAATTTGCGTTTTGTATAGACCATTTTGAATTTATACTTTTGCAATTTGAGCATCATTCTTTGTAATCTTGCTGTAGCGGAATGCATAGGCTTCATTAGAATAGTAACTAGAGGTTGATGGTCAGTTTCAATCTGGATAGCTTGACCATAAATATAATCATGAAATTTTGAACATGCAAATACTATTGCAAAAACCTATTTCTCAGTTTAAGCATACTACATCTCAGTTTGGGTGAGTGTTCTAGATGCATAGGCTACCGGTCTGCCCTCTTGAAGTATGACTGCACCAAGACCAAATTTTGAAGCATCACAGGAAAGAGTAACTGGTTTGTTCATGTCATAGTATCTTAATGTAGGTAGGGTGGCAATTTTCTGCTTAAGGTCTTCAAATGACTTCTGCTGCTCTTCCAACCATGACCATGTAACATTTTCACGCATTAGCTTTCTTAAAGGTGATGTCAACTCACTGAAGTCTGGTATAAACTTGGCTAAATAGTTGACCATGCCTAGAAAACATTGTAGAGCTTGTACATTATCTGGTGATGACATGACAAGAATAGCGGTTTGCTTGGTCAGGTCTGGTCTCAAGCCTGTACTTGTGAACAAATGACCAACGTAGATAACTTCTGGAAGTCTGAATTTACACTTCAGAGGACTGAGCTTCATGTTTACTTCACATGCTGTGTCTAGAACTTTCTTTAGGTTTCTGTCATGCTCTGCTTCACCATTGCCTCCAGCCAATAAATCATCTACTATTACGGCACAAGGATAACCCAAAATTAATTGCTGCACTGCACTCTGAAAGACTTCACTTGAAGAATTTATCCCGAATGGCATCCTTAGGAATCTGCATCTGCCAAAGTGAGTATAAAAATTAGTTAGAAATGAAGACTTATGGTCAAGCATCACTTGCCTGTAGTAGTGAACCATGGCAGGATACATTTATAGGTTCACAGGTAGGTACTAGGCTAGTGGCCCTAGGACCTATATAAGCCTAGACAAAAAGGTACCCTGGCTTTCGCCACCCAAGAGAATTATTTTCCTGTGCCCCTGTCGAGCAAAGCCACAAGGTGATCCCAGCGGTGAATTTCCAATTTCCCATCCAATCATCAAGATTTTTCTTGAAGAGTGCTAATAAGGAGCTTTGTTTGATATAGATAGGTAGTTTGTTCCACAGTATGGGAAGTCTCTGGGAAAGGAATCTATCCCTCCAGCATGTTCTGTTTATTGTGGTGACACGGTTTAGGTGCCCAGAGTGCGTAGCTTGGAGGGACTGGGATTTCTTTAAGTGGATCATGGATAACCTGTTGTAGTGATCAATGGCAGGATACATGTATGGATGACATGTAGTAGTGATCCATGGCAGGATACATGTATGGATGGCCTGTAGTAGTGATCCATGGCAGGATACATGTATGGATGGCCTGTAATAGTGATCCATGGCATAATACATGTATGAATGACCTGTAGTAGTGATCCATGGGAGGCTACATGCATGGATGGCCTGTAGTAGTGATCCATGGTAGGATACATGTATAGATGACCTGTGGTAGTGAACCATGGCAGTATACACGTGTGGATGGCCTGTAGTAGTGATCCATGTAAGGATACATGTATGGATGGCCTGTAGTAGTAATCCATGGTAGGATATATGTATAGATGACCTGCGTTAGTGATCCGTGGCAGGTTGCATGTACAGATGACATGTAGCAGTGATCCATGGTAGGATACATGTATGGATGACATGTAGTAGTGATCCATGGTAGGATACATGTATGGATGACCTGTAGTAGTGATCCATGGGAGGATACATGTATGGATGGCCTGTAGTAGTGATCCATGGCAGGATACATGTATGGGTGGCCTGTAGTAGTGATTCATGGCAGGATAACCTGTTGTAGTGATCTGTAGTAGGATACATGTATGGATGACCTGCAGTAGTGATCCATGAGATGATACATGTATGGATGGCCTGTAGTAGTGATCCATGGCAGGATACATGTATGGATGGCCTGTAGTAGTGATCCATGGCAGGATACATGTATGGATGATATGTAGTAGTGATCCATGGTAGGATACATGTAAGAATGACTTGTGGTAGTGATTCATGGCAGGATACATGTATGGATAAACTGTTGTAGTGATCCATGATAGGATACATGTATAGATGACCTGTGGTAGTGATACATGGCAGGATACATGTATGGATGACGTGTACTAGTGATCCATGGTAGGATACATTTTTGGATGACATGTAGTAGTAGTGATCCATGGTAGGATACATGTATGGATGACTTCTGGAAGTGATTCATGGCAGAATACATGTATGGATAACCTGTTGTAGTGATCTGTGGTAGCATACATGCATGGATGACCTGTAGTAGTGATCCATTGGAAGATATGTGTATGGATGGCCTGTAGTAGTGATCCATGGCAGGATACATGTATGGATGACATGTAGTAGTGATCCATGGTAGGATACATGTATGGATGACTTGTGATAGTGATTCATGGCTTGATACATGTATGGATAAACTGTTGTTGTGATCTGTGGTAGGATACATGCATGGATAACCAGTTGCAGTGATTTGTGGTAGGATACATGTATGGATGGCCTGTAGTAGTGATCCATGGCAGGATACATGTATGGATGACATGTAGTAGTGATCCATGTTAGGATACATGTATGGATGACTTTTGGTAGTGATTCATGGCAGGATACGTGTATGGATAACCTGTTGTAGTGATCTGTGATAGGATACATGTAAGAATGACATGTAGTAGTGATCCATGAAAGGATATATATATATATATATATATATATATATATATATATATATATATAAGGATATACATATGGATGACCTGTAGTAGTGATCCATGGTAGGATACATGTATGGATGACATCTAGTAGTGATCCATGGTAGAATACATGTATGAATGACTTGTGGTAGTGATTCATGGCAGGATACATGCATGGATAACCTGTTGTAGTGATCTGTGGTAGGATACATGTATGGATGACCTGTAGTAGTGATCCATGGGAGGATACATGTATGAATGGCCTGTAGTAGTGATCCATGGCAGGATACATGTATGGATGACCTGTAGTAGTGATCCATGGCAGGATACATGTATGGATGACATGTAGTAGTGATCCATGGTAGCATACATGTATGGATGACTTGTGGTAGTTATTCATGGTAGGATACATGTATGGATAACCTGTTGTAGTGATCTGTGGTAGGATACATGTATGGATGACATGTAGTAATGATTCATGGAAGGATACATGCATGGATGACCTGTAGTACTGATCCATGTGAGGTTACATGTATGGATGACCTGTAGTAGTAATCCATGGTAGGATACATGTGTGGATGACCTGTAGTAGTGATCCATGGCAGGATGCATGTGTGGATGACCTGTAGTAGTGATCCATGGCAGGATACATGTATGGATGACCTGTATTAGAGCTGCAATTTCTTCAACTGTGCACAGCAGATGATATGGTCTTTTCAATGCTTTGTTCAGATCTCTTAAGTCAATACATATTCTGATTTTTCCTGAGCCTTTTTTTCTGAACTGCTACCATGGATGGTACCCATTCAGTTTGTTCTGTGACTGGACAAATCACACCTTGCAGCACCATTTTATCCAGCTGAGCTTTGATTTTAGCCTGCATAACTATCTGAACTCTTCTTGCTAGTCTGACTACTGGAGTGACCTTTGAGTCTAACTTTATGGAATACATAACTGGAAGTTTGCCTAACTTGTCATCAATATTCTGAGAAAATGGCTTCTGCAAAATTAGAACTTGGTACTGCACTTACATAATTAACTTATTTTGCAAAAGAAAGCAGATTCATTCTCAGACTATCTTTGAAACCCAATAAAAATTGCAGTGGCCTTCTGACTGTAGAATAACAAGTTGTAACAGTTCTTGGCCAAATAACATGAAAGTATCACTAAACCTTCAGTTTGAATTTCTTAACCTCCATAAACAACAAGTCTCGTACTACTGGCGACATCAAATTGTTTGTTAGTTCTCACTTTAGCAAATGTGTCTGCTGATATAACATTACACTTTGAACCTGTGTCTACTTTAAGCTTTGTGGATTTTCTATTAATTGGGACAGTACAAAATACTTCACTCCTTGCTAATAAATTCACTGCATCAGCTCTTTCATCAAGCACTGATACACCATCTACACAGAAAGCTGACTGCTTTGACTCTACTTGATCAACTTGCTTTTTTGTGTGACGTTGCCTTACAACTGTTTGAGGCTTACTTGATTTACAAAACTTTTGGAAATGGCTCCATTTTTTACACTTATGACATTGCTGGCCAAATGCTAAGCACTTCTCTGTTTTAGACTCCTGATTTGCACCACAATTGTGACAGTTAACAAAGTTAGGCTTGGGTTTTGCTGATTCACGCTCGTACTGCACTTAGCTGGAGGAAGCTTCTTTTTAGAATTTGTTGGAAAGCTGCACGTCTTCCTTGGAAACCCTGTAGCTACTACATGCTTGGGCCTGCTCTTGTTTACCACGTGTTGCATGCTATCTACATTTGCTCTAGAGCCAGCTGAAACCATGCTCTTGTCACTTGCAAGCATACTTGTGTGTTTTTCCTGTCACCTCATGGATTTGACAAATCGCAATGGTTTTACTCAATGTTAAATCACTGTCACAAAGTAAAATCTTTCTCACAGCAGCACTGTTAATACCACACACAAGCCTGTCGTTTATCAGCTCATTCCTTAAGTCACCAAACTGACACATTTTAGCTCTGTTTCTCAGGTCAGTTATATAAGCTGCAAATATTTCCCCTGGTTTCTGATTTCTCATGTAAAACAAATGCCTCTCTAGTGCAATATTTGTCTGGGGGTCTTCCCTTGATTCAGCTAGCAGAACAATATTGGAAGGCCAGTGGTACAGCGGTAGCATTGTCGCCTCACAGCAAGAGCTTTTCCAGTTCGATTCTCAGCTGGGGTGCCTTCTGTGTAGAGTCTGCATGTCCTCCTGCATTTGTGTGGGTTTCCTCTGGGTGCTCCAGTTTCCTCCCATGTTACAAAAACATGTGTCTGGAGCATTTCCCACTGGGCCTTCACTGAAAATTGGCTTTGTTCCAAGTTGGATTTTCCCAATAAACAAATGTGAAATAAAATAAATATGATGGTTTTCACCTTCTCTCTCACATACAGCAGGTGCATACACAAATGAACACTCTCTTTCTATGGCCTCTGACCCAGCTAGGTTTAGCAAGATGAATGCCCTGTTGCAGGCATCTCTATCTGCATAAGCTGCTTGTATAAAACTATCATATTCTTGCTCAAATATTCTACAATTCACTGCAATATTCTAATCAAATACAAGTGGTGGGGGCTTTTTAAATTTGTCTGCCATATTAACACATACCAGTGAAGGGTTTTATAAATAAGCACAAACATACACACACGCACATATGCCAGAAACTTATGCCAGTATTTGTAATTTTGTCCAGTGCCTTTGTACTTTTGAATTTATACTTTTTGAGCTTTTCTAAATAATGCTAATAGACCAACTCATAGTGCCTCTGAACTGGACTTTACAAAATAAACTTCTAGGGCACTTTAATACTCCTGTAATATCATTTTGCATTGCTAAAGTCATTTATCATCATTTTAAGAAACATCTCAAATAACTTTACGATGCAACTGAATAATTCTTGGGCACTGTAATACTTTTGTAATGCCGTCTTTTTGTAAGAAATCACTTCTTATTAGTGTTAGAAAGATATCAAATAACTGCACAATGTGAATACATTGGACATCTCTTGCCTTAAACTCAATAACTTTTCAAAATAATTGCACTTTGCGAATAACTGCATACAGCACACTGAAATGTCCCCAAAATGGCAGTACCTTGCTAGGCAGTTCTCTATCATACAAGAAACACTCTGTAATGGCGAAACTTTGCAAATAGACACAACCAGCACAATAACCTTATCAGAATGACTATACTTTGACTGTATTACAGAAAATTGTTGCACTTTGCACACAGTAAACTTTTCAAAATATAAGCATACACTGTAGGGACTTTTACACACATTGAGATACTTGGAATAACTTTAGTTATGCCCTTAATACAATACAAAAGTGTAGTTATGACAAAACATAGCACTTTGCCAAACCACATGCAGTCACTTTGCTTTATTTCTGCTTAATGTGCCCTTTTTGCCCTTATTAAATTAATTTTGCTTGTTTAAGCCCATTTCATGCCCAATGCAATTTTCTTGTGCTTGTTTTACTCTAAACATGCTCAGTTTCACTTGAAACACACTTGTTTTGCTTTATACATGATCATTTTATCTTTAAACATGCTCATTTAGCTTTACCGTTAATTGTTTCATCAAATACGTTTATTTTAAACATTTCCTTTTAGTTAACAAACCTTTTTGCATTCTGCTTGCTTAATATTGTAGTTTGTGCCCTTGTAATTCCCCTTTTTGTCTTTTCTGTCAAGTGAACAGTTTGTGTTATTTCTCATTATCTTTGATTCTTTTCCGGCTCTTTCTGTGCTCGTTTCTCTTAGTTTTACTCTCACTGTCGTGTCTGCACCTCATGCTTCCAGATTGTATTATCTTCAGTCCCGGTTCTGACACCATGTCATTCTCCCATTCCGGATACAATAGAAGAGTCTTTGTGGGTTCTGTTCAAGCAACTTTATTTTATACAAACATTGTAAAAGGTTACTGACTTTAACTTATACAAACTAACAACTGTGTTCATGCATTCTATCACTGTGGCTGCTCTTACAAAATGGCCCTCTGGGGTGCACATGTCTGGGATTTTATATGTGCACATACAGTCTTGACATGCTTCTTAAAGATACAGCATACATCACTTGCACTCCGGTCTACAGGTCAGTAATGTTAACTACATGATAAAGTTGCCAGAAATGAAGTGCAGGCATAACTGAACATGATGAAGCCATAATAGAAGAGTCTAGGCTACTCAGCATCTTCTGTGTGTTACAGCAGGAGTCAGAATGGGATCTTGGGATATGCTCTTGGTAATGCACAGTCTGACACTTCGGTGGACCAATCAGCCATTTCACACTGGCTATCTCCCACTCTGGTTAATGAGATCTGAGCAGCAATATAGGAGTTTGGGACATGTTTACTAGTAAACCAGGGTGTACCCAACTGGTTGAGCACCATAAGGACACAGGACCCCAGTAACCAGAGACTGGCTTGCTGGCATGGACCCTTGATATATTGTTGCAGATGTTTTTATCCTTTTGAGTTCTATGAGTTAATTGAAATTACATTTAGAATGAGGAATACCTCAAAGACCTTTCTAAGTTTGATAAGTTGCATCCTTGGAGGAATTACAGACTGTGCACTTACTTACCTGGATAATACTGTGATCTGCAGCTGGTCCTGGCAAGAACTTGTTCAACATATTACAAAAGTGTTCGGTAGACAGGGTGCTGTTCAGCAGACTTAAGGGGTAGGGTTAACTATTAAGTCCAGCAAGCATTGGGTAGCAATGGCAGAAGTGTCTTATCTGGGTTATAGTGTGGCTGGTGGTAAGATTCAGCTTGAGCCTGCCTAAGTGGACATAAGGTACCAAGAAAGCACATGCAGGTGGCCTTTAAGCACAGCAGATGGGTACTGTACCACAAGTGTGTATCCTCATCTCAGGTGTTATTTCTGAAGGTGTCTCAAGAACACATGGCTGTAATTCTCAACTGGAGGAGAAAATGCAATGTTTAAAAATAATGGACACTGTTTTCTGAGCTAGAATGTAACAGATTTGTAAACTGCATTTCAGCCTTATAAAACCTGCAGCAGGTAAACTAAAGCTACATAAATGTGATACGTGTGTTTTAGTGGCATGAGAATATGCATGAACGTGTAACCTTTTCCTGTGCAATGTGGATCTGTAGTTTCTGTAAGGAAAATATATAAAACAAAGAGCAGAATACAAACAGAACTATGGTGGCACTGATAATGTACACACTTCGCAGCTGATTCTACACTTGTCTCTCCCTGAGATGTATAGAAATTTGACCAGTTTAGCTCATGGCTCAAGAGTTCTTTCTGTTAAGAATAGCTATGTCAAATCTAACTTTACACATATGTTTTCTTTCTTTCTTGCTCAGAAGGATTATTTTCTATTTCCCCTGTGCACGTTTATTTTTCTTTCTAAATTTAACTGTTAAATGCACTGATTAACTTATTCTTTCATAAGTACTTTTATTTATTCACTTAAAAAAACTGTGGCTGGTCATTTTTTGACTGGCTAATGAACTGATATGAGGGTAATTATTGTTAAGTTACAACAAGCTGCTGGCATCCTCCTCTCACAGGTCAGGCTGCTCTGTGACATTTGCATTTAGAATTGTTTGGCTTATTAACAAGAGTAAGACAGTAACTGCCAGGTCCATGACATATAATCTGTGGGGATGACAGTTTACTACCCTGGGTGAGGGCAGAAGGCTACAGTGTTATAGAACATTACCAGACTCTACAGAAATTAGTGTGTGTGCGTGTGTGTGTGTGTGCATGTGTGTGTGTGTGTGTGTGTGTGTGTGTGTGTGTGTGTGTGTGTGTGTGTGTGTGTGTGTGTGTGTACATGAATGCAATGGTTCATTCAAAGTACAGTTATTGTAGATAACTGAGCACTGGAAGGTACTAAACCCAGAGAGTATGGTGAGAATGACTTCACTTGGTAATGCATTCTGAGTGAAACATATTCTCAGGAGCACACATTTTGTTGGATAAACTTTTTTTACTTCCTCCTTTCCCTGTTCTGCTTCAAAAATGTCTTTATACCTCCAAGAAAAATACTCTGAAGATAGCTGGATGAAGATAGCTGGATACAGCAGCTTAATCTCACCTGCCTCTTGATATTCCCTGACTGTTGGGATACACTTGTTTCTCTGCTGCCTGGTGGACAGTGAATAATAATTTTCCACAAACACTCTGCTGTCTCTAATTTTTAATACTTTTCCATTCTGACAGTTTTGTCAGGATCAGCTCTTTCTGCTGCTAGGATTGCATCTTTACTAGCAGAGGTCTTGGCTGCTTTCTCGTTGGCAGGTTTGGAGCACACACACCTTTAAATTAAAAAAGCCTACCTTGAAACATCAGTCCAGCTGCTTGTTAGTGCTTCCATAAAATTAATATATTCTGTTCCTTCCAGTTTCTCTGGTGCAGAAGAAAATCTTAGATTTTCTCTGTGTGTTCTGTCTTCTAACTCTACCATTTTTTGAAACAGCTCTTCTTAAAAAGTCTCAAACTCAGTAAGCCTTTTCTTCATTTAAATCTCTGAATTTTGCAGTTTTATCAGTTCATCTGATTAGCTCGTAGGTTCATAGGTGTTTATTAGGCTAATGATCACAAGGGCCTTTATAAACCTAGCCATGCATCTCAAATCTCTGACAAGTTCTGGTACTCTTGATAAATGTAAGCAGGGGCTTGGGAGGTGAAACATTTATAAGCAGGGGGCCTGGGAGATAAACCATTTACAGGTTGCCTGTGTCCATTAGAGACATAGGTTCCAAACCAGGGATAAATTATCTGTTCCCCATCCAATTGTCAAAGTTACACTTGGATTTGGTTAGGGAGGAACTCTGCTTCACATGGATGGGGAGCCTGTTCGGTCTCTGGCATTCATACCTGTCTCTCCAGCAGGTCCTATTTATATCACAGGCAAGGTTTAAGTCTTTAGAACAGGTAATTCTGGTGCTGTGTATTTTGTGGATATGCAGGAGGTTCATTAGAGTGGGGTCTGACAATGCCCTGTATGCCAGGCATAGTCAGTCAACAAGCATGTTTTTCTTGGGGGAATGAAACAGGGTACCTGGGGAAAATCCACAATGAAATGAAGAGAACATGAAAATTTCCACACAGACAACACTCAGAAGTCAGGATTGAACCCAAGACCCTAGAGCTGTAACACAGATATCACATCACTAATTAAAAAATGACACACAGAAAAAGATACATTAAACTGACTTAGTCGTTACTTCACAGGTAGGATGTTGTACTTCACAGGTAGGGATGTTGACAATAACTTTCTTTAGAATTGAAGAGTGATAAAGGAGTCTGACAGGAGTGTATATTTGGCTCCCTGCTCTATATTTTATTTCACTGCCAGGCCATTGTGGCAACTCATGAGTGGTTCATCATGCAGATCAGATATAGCATTACTATGTACAATTAGTAGTCATGAAATGGCTAAATAACAGCTGTAATATGGATTTTCTACTCAAAAATGGCTGTGTGACTTGCATTTCATTCAGAATGCAAGCAAAAGTAACTTAATCTATTGCATAGAATCTTTGTGACTGGTCTGGCACTCCCGGGGCTTGAATTCCACCCACTGCCAACCAACATACTGCCCAATATGCAAGGAGTAGGAGCTACACCATCCTTAGATCTGCTTTACTGCCCATAAATAGGTCTAACGGCCAATAAAAGGATGGTATCTAAAGTCACACCACTGTTCACCAGGTTAAAGTAATTAACCAACCAATTCATCAAATAAAAACCATCATCAAGAGAATCCAGGGAATATACACTACTACCTTGGGTAGGGGTTCCAACATCTAGACGCTGATCACTTACTGACCTAAGTCCTTAGCCAAACAGCACAGGCTCTTTTTTTACCGCTATCAGCATCTTCAGTACCCTTTCCGTGGTAACTGTCTTTCAACCAGATTATTAATTTCTCACATACACATGCCCACACAGGAAATCATAAATACTCACACATACCTACATAATTTCCAGGGAAGGTTGGTAAAATTCTTCTATGCACCATAGCTTTCATCCTGTTAACGTAGCACTGCCATCACTCTAGATATGGCTAGAATGAAACCAGTTACAGTAAAACTCTTGATCAATAGCCAAAAAAATATGAAAAAAAATAAAACAGTAATGTGCAGAGGTAAATATATTTGCACAAACAGCAAAACAAAATAACTAATTGCACAGAAAGAATAGTTAAAAGGAAAACGCTAACTAAGCTATGTAAATACCTTGTCTGACTGCCTCAAGGAACACTGATGAGTTACTAGTTGAACTATAAATGTAGATTACATGGAGGCTTCCACAGCAAGGTCTAAGCAGCGATGACTTCAATTTTACGCTCAACATAGATTAATTATTTTGGTGCTCTACAGAAACCAGGAGCAATTACCTCATTTTTTTCTTACATGTAGAAGAAAGAGAAGACATAAACATGGGATTTCATATTTTGTTGTGATTGCTGGTATCTAGCCTTTTTTACAATCTTAAGCTGAATGTTTTCCTTGACTGTTTCATTTTATGTGCTCCTCTACAGTTATAGGCAATCAGTTAATGCATTTCAGAGTTGGAACCGTTTCATACATTTCATCAATTACTATATTTTTCCAAGCAGATTAGAGTTACATATTTTCTGTATATTACATAAATAATACAATTCTCCCGCCACTGTTAAGACATCTTATAAATGCAATTCCACAGTACAATTTTCACAAAGCTTAAGTGCAGTCCCCAAATGTGTCACAGTCTGAATAAAAAATATAGATATCCCATTTTAAATTCAGTTTCTCTTCCTCATGGCTCCGCTATAGTATATGTATTCCTTGGTTCTCACAATTGATTCAAGTAAAGATGAGGGCAGTCTTCACACAAATAAACTTAAATATCTGAATTACATGCTACCATAACAGATTGAATCAAATCCCAAGAAACCATTAATGGGCAGATTTTACCTTACATAGAGCACTAAAAAAAATCTCATATCCTCACTTCTTCAATCAACAATTTCCTTTAGCTGCATTTTAGATATTGGACTAATGCCATATGATCTAACAAAATTAGAACAAATCTACCAAGAAATCGATTACATTTATACTCATTGCATGAAAGCACTGGGGAGGGTGATTGATAAACAAATACACAGTAGTAGCAACTAAGATGGGAGATGAGTGGTTTGGATTCAGATCAGGATACAGCCTAACTGCGCCTTCTCATTTTAGCCCCAAAGGCACATCAATGAAACCTTTCAGAGTGGAATGAAATGGCTACCATTTAAACCTAATTGTGATCATCACTTATAAAATACCAATCCATTTTCTAAACCACTTATCCCAGATAAGTTTATGGTACCTGTTAACTATATACTACTTTCTAACTGTAGTAATATTAATTACATTCTAAGTAATGTTTATTTAATTTTCTACCTCTCTCCCATCCCATCCTATCATTTTATAGAATGCTCTATTTCCCCAAGAACTTAGGATCTGCTGATAAGATCCTTGATAAAATGACAAGAAACAGAAACTCATATAATTATACCTTATTTACAAAATCTTCTTTGGGAAACCAGTTACCATACCAAACAGCGATTATGTGTAGTACACCTATGTTTTCAAAATCATTCATACAATCAGTTACTAAGAAGGGTTTATTTAGGAATTAAGGAATATTCCCTATAACATTACTCCAGGTTGCCTTTTCAAATCTGTCTCCTGAGAGCTATAGTGTTTACTCATTCACTTAAAATTCTGTGGTTGTCTGGAGCTTGCCATTAATGATATCTCGGCCTATATATCATAATCTTCATTTCATCTACTTCTCCGTTTCTTTATCAGTGATTTAGACTAACTGCCCTTCTCTCTACTATTTTGACTCATGGGATATGTAAAGTCTAATCACCAAGGTGAATTTGTTACATATGTTAGCTGCATATTAAAATGAGAAAGAAGATGTACATATTGTATTACTCCATTTCTGTAGTTTGTATTATTCATTTTATGAAAAAATATCTGTTCTTCAAATTATATGAAAGCTTTCTCCCAAGGCCTCTGCTGAAAATGAGTCTCAGCTCACTTACCCAAAGGTTCCTTGACTTCATTACCTCCAGTTCCCTGGACCAGCTGGTTCACACCCCCACAAGGGGTGCCAGTAGCCTGGATCTGGTGCTTACCAATATGGGGGACCACTGTCAAACCCCCACTGTGAGGTCTTCCCTGGTGAGATCTCACCACAAATCAGTCTCATTCAAAGTAACTATTACAGATGACCCCCCCCCCACAGCAACAACTAAACTAAAAAACTTCTCCAAAGCAGATTATAACCTCTTATGGGATGGTATAAATAGCTTCACTGCACCTCCCCTCTCAGATGAAACTGGCAACTATGCCGAGTTCTGTATCAATACTTTATACAAACACCTGTATAACTGCATTGACTCAGCTGTACCTGATAAGACCAAAACAAGATCCTCAAGGAAGAGCAAACCAGCCTGGTGGATAACTGCAATTAACAGGCTTTACAACAAAAGGATGAAATTGCTGTCTAAGAGTAAGAGGGAGTGAGCCCTGAACTGAAAACACGCCCTCCTCAGATTAAACAAGCAAATAAAACTTCTTGTGAAGTCCTCCAAAGCAAACTATGAATCCATCTTAGCTTCCTCAACTAAGGACAGCCATATGGCATTCTTTAGTTACATACATAACCTAAAGGAAAGGCCCAGATTTGTGCCAAACTGATAGTTAATGATACCACATATACTGAGCCTGTGGACATAGCTAACCTGCTGGCTGACAGGTTCTGTGAAAACTTTGCTAAGAGCAATGTTGCTTCTAACTACCACATCAATAGCAACACCTTAAGTACGCACTCAGTGGTGAGATACTTGGGCACACAGGTTGGCAGCAACCTTACCTTTGATCACCATGTCTCCACAGTGGTAAGAAGGGCATTCTATATTGCTCATCTCATAAGTAAGGGCATTGCCTCCAGAAAAAAAGAAGTTATAACCCCCCTGTGCTCTTTCCTCATCAGGCTAATAATTGAGTACAACACCCCTTTTGGTATGTACCTTTCCAAGGACCTGCAGCAACTGGAAAGACCACAAAGGTTGTTCACAAGGAAAATTCAAGGTCTTTGGCATCTGTCTGATATGGATTGCCTGAAATCACTATCACTTTATTCTGTTTCATGCAGACTACTCAGAGGCAATCTCTGCCTTCCATACAAGGAAATCTCTGACCTACTTTATTGGGAATGCTGCATATCTGTAAGTAAAATGGTACACGGGTTACTCACTCTAAAGACCTTAACCTGGTATGTGACATTAATAGAACCTGCTGGAGGGAGCAGATTTGACTCCCAGAGATTAACACATTTTTGGAAAAGACTCCCATTTCATGTCAAACAGACCACCTCATTGGCCCTCTTCAAATGTAATCTGGATGATTGGATGGATAATCTTGAATTCACCCCGGAGGTTCCACCTGTGTTGCTCTTGGACAGGTGCAATAGGTGCTGATCGTGGAAATAAGAGTAGAACTTGACTAGGCTTATAAGGGCCCTAGGGCCATTAGCCTAATAACTTCCTATGATCCTATGAACCCAGATGAATAATCCTTTATCAAGTCATGTATAGCTGTATAGCATCTCAGCACTTAACAGGTATAAGGCAGACCGGAAATCTGGGACAGACTGTTTTACCTTTGGCATCCAGAAAAGCGAGTCTAAGCTGGTACGCAAAGGCATAAGGCAGAGAAGTAAAACTGCATTAGATGCCAGTCCAGACATACTCACTCACTGATGTACTGCATGGACACCTATGGGCACATTAGGAAAAATGGCAGTTTGTCTTACATAATGTCACTTGGTTGTGCGAAGATACCAATAGTGAAAAGCAACCTGTGGTTCATACAAACTCTGCAAAGAAGGCACCAGAGTCAGGAACTAAACCAAAGAACCAAGTGCAGTGAGAAACAGTACTTACTGCTGAATCACAGTACCACATAATTAGGGCTTTGATTACCTGAAATATGATGCCGACCACAGACCCACTTAATTAGGGCTTTTATTATCTGAAATATGATGCAGACCACAGTGCCACATATATAGGGCTTTTATTATCTGAAATACCACAGTGCCAAATAATTAGGACTTTTATTATCTGAAATATGATGCAGGCCACAGTGCTACATAATTAGGGCTTTTATTAGCACCTTTATTATCTGAAATATGATGCAGGCCATAGTGCTACGTAATTAGGGCTTTTATTATCTGAAATATGATGCCGCGGTGTGCAGAGGTAGTGTTGTTGCCTCACAGCAAGAGGTTCTCCCATTCAATTCTCGGCTGGAGCGCCTTCTGTGTAGAGTCTGCATGTCCTCCCCATGGTCGAGTGGCATTCGAAAGATATGCGTGAATGGACATGCCTTCGTTGAAGGTTGGGTGTCGAGCTGGCACCTCAGCACCATAAAAATCTACTGCCAATCATTAGCGGACTGGAGTTCCGCTGTGGCGACCCCAAACCGGGAAAAGCTGAAAGAAGAAGAACAACATTATCTGAAATATGATGCAGATTTGTCTGCTCACTAGGAGCTCACGGCTGCAGGCCTGGACTGATGCATCTCATTCAAACGCAGTTACTTTCATGACTACACTCCTATCTATCTCACAATCAAACAGTATAATACAGCTCACTGGATCTGCAATGAGCTCCTGACAAAGGTGCACACTGAAATATTATGTTGTTGGCAAGTGAAAACTGCATCAACCCATTTCCCAGTTTTGTATATGGGGTTGGGGGTGTCATATCAGTAGTGACCATCACCTAGAGCCACTGTATTCACACCACAGGATTGCAAGTGATAAATATTATACATTAACTGTTTTAAGGACAGCACATAGTTGCCTTGGTTGCTGAGCAGCAGGCATTTTATAACTATGATGTGATTACTGCACGGCCTTGACTAATCTGATCATGAATATAACCATCATATTTTCAGTTGCTTGTCCACTGCTTCCTTGACAATACTCCCTTTGGTCACCTTAGTTAACAATGAGGGCACCCTGAATATCTAATGCTTTTTCAGAGTACCCATTGTTTTAGTTGTTGTCCATTAACTGGATATCTGTGATATCCCTTGTCACCATCTTTATACTTATAATTACACATTCTTAATTTTCAGCATCCTCATGTATTATAAACCTCAGAACCTTCTTGTATGTGCTTAACTTCATATGATCTATGTACCTAATTTCATCTGTCATGTGACTCAGGTTACAGCTGAAAGGTCCACTTACTACATTTTTTATACTGAATGCATCTCACTTATTTAAATAACATACATTTAAAAAATGAATGCAATCTGAATGGAAGAAAATGCCAGGACGTCAAATGAAAAATTCATAACCGTGTATTTACTACAAATAATATTCTACATGCTGACAAATAGCAAACAAGCTGATTTAATGTTTACAGTGACAGTTAAAGCAACACTGTTTAAGGAACCTGAAAAATGCATTAATTGTCACAAGCATGCACTTTTATTGTGGTGTATAGAGTATGCATATGACACTGTTCGGCTGTAAAACAGCAAATGTGCCAATATTTTGGTAACGTGGCTGTTCCTGAAAGTTTGCTGTCACTTTGGTGCCCCCTAGTGGAAAATCTATTTTCCCAGCTTTTTGCAATGACTCCAGCTCCTCTTCAGAAGCATTTCCATTCATAAATGCCACAGTTCCAGATATCATTGTATTTTCACCATGCTGTTGATATAAACTTAAATCCAAAGAAATAAAGTAGCTCTTTAACATGATTAGAATTAAATAATGTGTAAGTTCAATGAAATGCATTATAATTATGTAACTTGTCTACAAAACATACAAAGTCAAATTCTGTTTCTAAGGATGCTATTAACAGTTTACTAAATTGCTTTTTTTAACACCAAACTAACCTCAGTATTTTCAAGATATATCCCATCAAGTACCTGCTTATATGAAATGGTTTAAAATAGATATTTTGCACACCCTGTTTTTGCTTACATTTTTAAACATGAAGAGGTTTTTTTGACACCTTACTTGATTTTAGCAAATTGATAAAACTCAAATTAGGTTATCCCAAAGTACAATTCTGTGCTGTAGTATATAGCTTTTTCAGTTCATCAATCAAGTAAGGACAATGTCAAAGCCAATGGCAGTTCCCCTAAGACAAGTTTAGTTAGCCGATAATTATTCTGCCAAATGCACAACATTCAAGCGGTTGATTTATACCAATTGGATGAAAGTCACAATAATAAAGAATATCACAGAATGTGGAGTTTGTCTTTTGCCCTAAGGTGCAGTGATCTCATACTGGATTATATTAAGTCCATGGGGGGTGCTCACCATAGAAAATGCAGATCTTAAAATGTAAATTAATATTTTTGCTTTTGTTACAATCACCTTTCATAGAAGTAACATGGATCCCATCTAGTCAGTAGTGGGCACACCATGAAGTAGAGTCCGCAGTATTTAAACTGTGGAGTAGAGTTTGTAGTGTGTGCATCATTTTGTGGGTGCACTATGGAGTAGACACTGTACTGTGCCCACTGTGGTGTACAGTCAGTGGTGTGTGCACTGGGGTGTACAGTTCATAGTGTGTGAACTTTGGAGGTCAGTCCATAGTGTGTGCACTGGGGGAGTAGAGTCTGTAGTGTAGACACTGTGTGGTACAGTTCATAGAGTGTGCACTGTGGAGCACAACCTATACTGTGTGCACTGTGTTGTACAGTCCATAGTGTGTGAACTGTGGCGTGCAGTCCATAGTGTGTGCACTGTGGAGTACAGTCCATAGTGTGTGCACTGTTGTGTACAATCCATAGTGTGTGTACTGTGGAGTAAAGTCCATAGTGTGTGCACTGTGGATTACAGTCCATAGTGTGTGCACTGTGGAGTACAGCCTGTAGTGTGCGCTCTGTGGAGTACAGTCTGTAGCGTGTGCACTGTGCTGCACAGTCCATAGTGTCTGCACTGTGAAGTACAGTCCGGAGTGTGTGCACTGTGGGATACAGTCCGTAGTGTGTGCATTGTGGTGTACAACCCATAGCGTGTACACTGTGGGGTGCAGTCCATAGTGTGTGCACTGTAGTGTACAGTCCGTAGCATGTGCACTGTGGTACAGTCCATAGCATGTGCACTGTGGTGTACAGTCCATAGTGTGTGAAGTGTGGAGGACAGCCCATAGTGTGCACTGTGGAGTACAGCCCATAGTGTGTGCACTGTGGTGTACAGTCCGTAATGTGTACAGGGTGGACTACAGTCTGTAGGGTGTGCACTGTGGAGTACATCTGATAGTGTGTGCACTATGGTGTACAGTCCATAGTATGTGCACTGTGGAATACAGCCCATAGTGTGTACAGTGTGGTGTACAGTCCATAGTGTGTGTACTGTGAAGTACAGTCTGTAGGGTGTGCACTGTGGAGTACAGCCCATAGTGTGTGCACTGTGGTGTATAGTTCAAAGTGCATGTACTGTGGTGTACAGTTTGTAGCATGTGCACTGTGGTGTACAGTCCATAGTGTGTCCACTGTGGAGTACAGTCCGTAGTGGGTTCACTGTGGAGTACAGTCTGTAGGGTGTCCACTGTGGAGTACAGCCCATAATGTGTGCACTGTAGTGTACAGTCTGTAGGATGTGCACTGTGGAGTACAGCCCATAGTGTGTGCACTGTGGATTACAGTCCATAGCATGCACACCGTGGTGTACAGTCCTTAGTGTGTGCACTGTGAAGTACAGCCCATAGTGTGTACACTCTGGTGTACAGTCCATACTGTGTGCACTGTGGAGAACACTCCATAGTGTTTGCACTGTACAGTACAAGCCATAGTTTGTGCACTGTGGAGTACAGTCCTTAGTGTGTGCACTGTGGAGTAAAGTCCATAGTGTGTACACTGTGGTGTACAGTCCATAATGTGTGTATTATGGAGTACAGTCCATGGTGTGTGTACATTGGTACACAGTCCATAGTGTGTGCACTGTGGAGTACAGTCCGTAGTGAGTGCATTGTAGTGTACAGCTCTTAGTGTGTGCACTGTGGAGTACAGCCCATAGTGTGTGCACTATGTTGTACAGTCCATAGTGTCTGCACTGTGGAGTACAATCCGTACTGTGTGCACTGTGGATTACAGTCCTTAGTGTGTGCACTGTGGACTACAGTCACAGTGAGTGCACTGTGTAGTAGAGTCCATAGTGTGTGCACTGTGGAGTACAGCCCATAAAGTGTGCACTGTGGTGTACAGTCCATAGTGTGTGCACTGCGGAGTACAGTCCATAGTGTGTTTACTGTGGAATACAGTCAATAGTGCATGCCCTGAGGAGTACAGTCCATAGTGTGTGCACTGTGGACTACAGTCTGCAGTGTGTGCACTCTGGAGTACAATCTGTAGTGTATGCACTGTGGAGTACAGCCCATAGTGTGTGCACTGTGGTGCACAGACCGTAGTGTGTGCCCTGACCGTAGTGTGTGCCCTGTGGCATACAGCCCATAGTGTGTGTAATGTGGAGTTGAGTCTGTAATGTGTGCAGTGTGGAGTACAGTTCATAGTGTGTGCACTGTGGAGTACAGTCCACAGTGTGTACACTGTGGAATACAGTCCATAGTGTGTGCACTGTGGTGTATAGTCTGTAGTGTGTGCACTGTGGTGTACAGTCTGTAGGGTGTGAACTGTGGAGTACAGTCCATAGTGTGTGCACTGTGGAGTACAGGCCATAGTTTGTGCACTATGCAGTAATGTCTGCAATGTGTGCACTGTGGGGTACAGTCCATAGTGTGTGCACTGTGGAGTATGGTACATAGTGTGTACACTGTAGCGTACAGTCTGGAATGTGTGCACTGTGGGGTACAGTCCGTAGTGTGTGCATTGTGGTGTACAACCCGTAGTGGTGCACTGTGGAGTACAGTCCATATTGTGTGCACTGTGAAGTACAGTCATTAGTGTGTGTACTGTGGAGTAGAGTCTGTAGTGTGTACACTCTGGTGTACAGTCCATAGTGTGTGTACTGTGGAGTATAGTCCATAGTGTGTGCACTGTGGAGTACAGTTCATAGTATGTGCACTGTGGAGTAAAGTTTGTAGTGTGTGAACTGTGGGGTGCAGTCCGTAGTGTATGCACTGTGGAGTATAGTCCATAGAGTGTACACTGGGGTGTACAGTCCATAGGGTGTGCACTGTGACGTATAGTCCGTAGTGTGTCCATTGTGGAGTACAATCTACAGTGTGTGCACTGTGGAGTACAGTCCAAATTGCGTGCACAGTGAAGCACAGCCCAAAGAGTGTACACTTTGGTGTACAATCCGTAGTATGTGCACTGTGGAGAACAGTCCATATTGTGTGTACTGTGGAGTACAGCCCATAGTGTGTACAATGTGGAGTACAGTCCATAGTGTGTGCACTGGGGAGTATGGTCCATATTGTGTGCATTGTGGGGTACAGTCTGCAGTGTATGCAATGTGGAGTACAGTCCATAGTATGTGCACTGTGGAGTACAGTCTGTAGTGTGTGCTCTGTGGAGTACAGCTAGTAATGTGTGCACTGTGGTGTATAGTTCATATTGTGTGCACTGTGGAGTACAGTCTCTAGTGTGTGCACTGTGGAGTACAGTCCATAGTGTGTGCACTGTGGAGTACAGCCCATAATGTGTGCATTGTGGTGTACAGTCTGTATTGGGTGCACTGTGGAGTACAGTCTCTAGTGTGTACACTGTGGAGTACAGTCCATAGTGTGTGCACTGTGGAGTACAGTCTGCAAGGTGTAAACTATGGAGTGTAGTCCATAGTGTGTACACTGTGGAGTACAGCCCATAGTGTGTGCACTGTGGAGTACAGCCCGTAATGTGTGCACTGTGATGTACAGTCCCTGGTGTGTGCATTGTGGAGTACAGTCCATAGTGTGTGCGCTGTGAAGTACAGCTCATAGTGTGTGCACTCTGGAGTACAGCCCATAGTATGTGCACTGTAGACTACAGTCTATACTGAGTGCTCTGTGGATTACAGTCCATAGTGTGTGCTCTGTTGAGTACAGCCCATAATATGAGCACTGTGGTGTACAGTCCATACTGTGTGCACTGTGGAGTAAAGTCCATAGTGTGTGCACTGTGAAGTACAGTCCTTAGTGTGTGCACTGTAAAGTACAGTCCATAGTGTGTTTACTGTGTAGTACAGTCCATAGTGCACACACTGTGGAGTACAGTCCATTGTGTGTGCAATGTGGAGTACAGTCCGTAGTGTGTGTGCACTGTGGAGTACAATCCATAGTGTAGGCACTGTGGAGTACAGTGCATAGTGTGTGCACTGTGGTGTACAGTCTATAGTTTGTGCCCTGTGGAATACAGTCCATAGTGTGTGCACTGTGTCTGTGGAGTACATACCATAGTCTGATCACTGTGGAGTACAGTTCATAGTGTGTGCACTGTGGTGTACAGTCTGTATTTTGTGCACTGTGGTGTACAGACCATAGTGTGTGCACTGTGCAGTACAGTCCATAGTGTGTGCATTCTGGAATACAGTCCATAGTGTGTGCACTGTGGTATACAGTCTGTAGTGTGTTCACTGTAGGGTACAATCTGTAGTGTTTGTACTGTGGAGTACAGTTCATAGTGTGTGCACTGTGGAGTATTCTGTAGTGTGTGCACTGTGGAGTACAGTCAGTAGTGTGTGCACTGTGGAGTACAGTCCATATTATGTGACTGTGGAGTACAGCCCGTAGTGTGTCCATTGTGGAATACAGTCCATAGTGCATGCACTGTGGTGTATAGTCTGTAGTGTGTGCATGGTGGTGTACAGTCTGTAGGGTGTGCACTGTGGAGTACAGTTCGTAGTGTGTGCACTGTAGAGTAGAGTCCATTGTGTGTGCACTGTAGAGTATTCTGTAGTGTGTGCACTGTGTATTGCAGTCCGTATTGTGTGCACTGTGCAGTACAGTCCTTAGTGTGTGTGCACTGTGGAGTACAGTCCATAGTGTGATCACTGTAGAGTACAGTCCGTAGTGTTTGAACTGTGGAGTACAGTCTGTAGTGTGTGCACTGTAGAGTACAACCCATAATGTGTGCACTGTGGTGTACAGTCCGTAGTCTGTGCCCTGTGACATACAGCCCATAGTGTGTGTACTGTGGAGTAGAGTCTGTAGTGTTTGCACTGTGGTGTACAATCTGTACTGTGTGCACTGTGGATTACAGTTCGTATTGTGTGCAGGGTGGAGTACAGTCCGTAAGGTGTAAACTTTGGAGTGCAGTCCATATTGTGTGCACTGTGGACTAAAGCCCATAGTGTGTGCACTGTAAAGTACAGTCCTTAGTGTGTGTACTGTGGAGTACAGTCCATAGTGTGTTCACTGTGGAGTACAGTCTATAGTGCAAGCACTGCGGAGTACAGTCCATAGTGTTTGCACTGTGGAGTACAGTCCATAGTGTGTGTATTGTGGAGTACAGCCCATAATGTGGGCACTGTGAAGTACAGTCCTTAGTGTGTGTACTGTGGAGTACAGTCCATAGTGTGTTTACTGTGGAGTACAGTCTATAGTGCAAGCACTGCGGAGTACAGTCCATAGTGTTTGCACTGTGGAGTACAGTCCGTAGTGTGTGCACTGTGGAGTACCATCCATAGTATGTGCACTGTGGTGTATAGTTCATAGTGTGTGCACTGTGGTGTACAGTCCATAGTGTGTTTACTGTGGAGTACAGTCTATAGTGCAAGCACTGCAGAGTACTGTCTTTGTACAGTCAAAACACTTTATATGCAAACTATTAATCAATCAATCAACACAACCAATGAGCAACAACTATACTCCACTTAAGTAAACTCCATAGTGTGTGCAATTCTTAAGAATATACACACAACCTATAATATATTATTAACTAATGTGTACATAATGAATATATAGTTCATCTAAATACATCAAAGTGTGTGCACTAATGGTGTACAGTCTGTATGTGTGCACTGATGTATACAGATATAATATATATATGGTGTATAGTCTGTAAAAGACAATGGTGTTACAAACATAACCATTGAATATCTAAAACTTGAGTACATTTTTATAAAATGTGTGCATTGATGTATCAACATAGTTTGTGCACTGTGGAGTACAGCCCAGGAGTGTGTGAACTGTGGATTACAACCTATACTGCCAGTGCTCTGTCAAGGCCACCCTGTTTGCACTGTGGAGTACATCCCATAATGTGCACTGTGAAGTACAGTCTTTAGTGTGTGTACTGTCAATAACAGTCCATAGTGTGTTTACTGTGGAGTACAGTCTATAGTGCAAGCACTGTGCAGAAAGTCCATAGTGTTTGCATATCTTTGTTTTGATAGACCTAAGATGCTCACTGGAATCCATAGTGTGTGCACTGTTGTCATCCCATAGTGTGTGCACTGGATGAACAGCCACATAAATTAGATTTCTGGAATTACAGTGGACAAGGCAAGGTGTACTGGTAACCTGACAACTCCTACACCTTCCACACTTAGCCATCCTAGACCTAGTATACAACTTGTTCCTTTCCAGGATGGCCTTCAAATTAGAACTCACTATTAAAGCTATAATTCCTATAAATAGTGTGTGCACTGTGGAGTACAGCCCATAGTGTGTGCACTGTGGTGTACAGTCCGAAGTAGTTCCTCTGTGGAATACAATCGATAGTGTGTGCACTGTGGTGTACAGTCTGTAGTGTGTGCACTGTGGTGTACAGTCTGTAGGGTGTGCACTGTGGACTACAGTCTGTAGTGTGTGCACTGTGGAGTACAGGCCATAGTGTGTGCACTGTGGAGTACAGTTTGTAGTGTTGCACTGTGGTGTTCAGTCTGTAGTGTGTGTGTACTGTAGTGTACAGTCCATAGTGTGGACACTGTGCAGTACAGTCCGTAGTGTGTGCACTGCGGAATGCAGTCCATAGTGTGTGCACTGTGGTGTACAGTCTGTAGTGTGTGCACGGTAGTGTACAGTCTGTAGGGTGTGCACTGTGGAGTACAGTTCGTAGTGTGTGCACTGCAGAGTAGAGTCCATCGTGTGTGCACTGTAGATTATTCTGTAGTGTGTGCACTGTGTAGTACAGTCCATATTTTGTGCACTGTTGAGTACAGTCCTTAGTGTGTGTGCGCTGTGGAGTACAGTCCATAGTGTGATCATTGTAGAGTACAGTCCGTAGTATGTGCACTGTGGAGTACAGTCTGTAGTGTGTGCACTGTGGTGTATAGTCCATAATGCGTACCCTGTGGTGTACAGTCCATAGTGTGTGTACTGTGGAGTAGAGTCTGTAGTGTGTGTACTGTGGTGTACAGTCCATAGTGTGTGCACTGTGGAGAACAGTCCATATTGTGTGCAGGGTGGAGTACAGTCCGTAAGGTGTAAACTTTGGAGTGCAGTCCATATTGTGTGCACTATGGAGTACAACCTGTAGTGTGTGCACTGTGGAGTACAGCCCATAGTGTGTGAACTGTGGATTACAGTCTATGCTGAGTGCTCTGGTGAGTACAGTCCATACTGTGTGCACTGTGGAGTACAGCCCATAATGTGGGCACTGTGGACTACAGTCCATACTGTTTGCACTGTGGAGTACAGTCCATAGTGTATGCACTGTGAAGTACAGTCCTTAGTGTGTGTACTGTGGAGTACAGTCCATAATGTGTTTACTGTGGAGTACAGTCCATAGTGTGTGCACTGTGGAGTACAGTCCATAGTGTGTCCACTGTGGAGTACAATCCATAGTGTGTGCACTGTGGAGTACAGCCCATAATGTGTGCACTGTGGTGTACAGTCCATAGTAGTTGCTCTGTGGAATACAGTCGATAGTGTGTGCACTGTGTTGTACAGTCTGTAGTGTGTGCACTGTGGTGTACAGGCCATAGTTTGTGCACTGTGGAGTACAGTTCATAGTGTGTGCACTGTGGTGTTCAGTCTGTAGTGTGTGTACTGTAGTGTACAGTCCATAGTGTGTGCACTGTGCAGTATAGTCCGTAGTGTGTGTACTGTGGAATACAGTCCATACTGTGCGCAGTGTGGTGTTCAGTCTGTAGTGTGTGCACGGTGGTGTACAGTCTGTAGGGTGTGCACTGTGGAATAGTCTGTAGTGTGTGCACTGTGGAGTACAGCCCATAGTTTGTGCACTGTGAAGTACAGTTCGTAGTGTGTGCACTGTAGAGTAGACTCTATTGTGTGTGCACTGTAGAGTATTCTGTAGTATGTGCACTGTGTAGTACAGTCCGTATTGTGTGCACTGTGGAGTACAGGTCTTAGTGTGTGCGCACTGTGGCATACAGTCCATAGTGTGATCACTGTAGAGTACAGTCCGTAGTGTTTGCACTGTGGAGTACAGTCTGTAGTGTGTGCACTGTAGGGTACAACCCATAATGTGTGCACTGTGGTGTACAGTCCGTAGTCTGTGCCCTGTGACATACAGCCCATAGTGTGTGTACTGTAGAGTAGAGTCTGTAGTGTTTGCACTGTGGTGTACAATCTGTACTGTGTGCACTGTGGAGTACAGTTTGTATTGTGGGCACTGTGGAGTACAGTCCTTAATGTGTGCACTGTGGAGTACAGTCCATAGTATGTGCAGTGTGGAGTACCGTCTGTAGTGTGCACTGTGGTGTATAGTCAGTAGTATGTGCCCTGTGGCATACAGCCCATACTGTGTTTACTGTGGAGTAGAGTCTGTAGTGTGTGTACTGTGGTGTACATTCCATAGTGTGTGCACTGTGGATTACAATCCATAGTGTGTGCAGTGTGCTGTACAGTCTGTAGTGTGTGCTCTGTGGATTACAGTCCATAGTGTGTTCACTGTGGAGTACAGTTCATAATGTGTGCACTGTGGTGTGCAGTCCACAGTTTGTACACTGCAGTATACAGTCCATAGTGTGTGTACTGTGGAGTACAGCCCATTGTGTGTACTGTGGTGTACAGTCCATAGTGTGTGCACTGTGGAGTTTAGCCTGTAGTGTGTGCAGTGTGGAGTACAGTCTGTAGTGTGTGCAGTGTGGAGTACAGTCCGTAATGTATGCACTGTTGAGTACAGTCTGTAGGGTGTGCACTATGGAGTAGAGTCTTTAGTGAGTGCACTGTGTAGGACAGCCCATGTGTGCACTGTGTAGTACAGTCCATAGTGTGTGCACTGTGGTGTACAGTCTGTAGTGTGTGCACTGTAGTGTACAGTATGTTGGGTGTGCACTGTGGAGTACAGTCCACAGTGTGTGCACTGTGGAGTACAGCCCATAGTTTGTGCACTGTGGAATACAATCCATAGTGTGTGCACTGTGCAGTACAGTCTGTAGTGTGTGATCTGTGGAGTATAGTCTATAGTATGTGCACTGTGGAGTACAGTCCGTATTGTGTGCACTGTGGTGTACAGTCTGTAGGGTGTGCACTGTGGTGCACAGTCCATAGTGTGTGCACTGTGGAGTGCAGTCCATAATGTGTGCACTGTGGAGTACAGTCCGTAGTGTATGCACTGTGAAGTACAGTTTGTAATGTGTGCACTGTGGTGTACAGTCTGTAGGGTGTGCACTGTGGGGTACAGTCCGCAGTGTGTTCACTGTGGAGTACAGTCCATAATGTGTGCACTGTGGAGTAGAGCCCATTGTGTGTACTGTGGTGTACAGTCTGTAATGTGTGCACTGTGGAGTACAGTCCGTAGTGTGTTCACTGTGGAGTACAGTCCATAATGTGTGCACTGTGGAGTACAGTCCATAGTGTGTGCAATGTGGAGTACAGTTCATAATGTGTGCACTGTGGTGTACAGTCCACAGTGTGTTCACTGTGGAGTACAGTCCATAATGTGTGCACTGTGGAGTAGAGCCCATTGTGTGTACTGTGGTGTACAGTCCATAGTGTGTGCACTGTGGAGTACAGTCCGTAGTGTGTTCACTGTGGAGTACAGTCCATAATGTGTGCACTGTGGAGTACAGTCCATAGTGTGTGTACTGTGGAGTACAGCCCGTTGTGTGTACTGTGGTGTACAGTCCATAATTTGTGCATTGTGGAGTAGAGTCCTTAGTGTGTGCACTGTGGATTACAATCTCTAGTCTACAGCCAGTAGAGTTTACTGTGGAGTACAGTCCATTGTGTGTGCACTGTGAAGTTTAGCATGTAGTGTGTGCAGTGTGGAGTACAGTCCATAGTGTGTGCACTGTTAAATACAGTCTGTAGGGTGTGCACTTTGGAGTACAGCTGATAGTATATGCACTGTGGTGTACAGTCCATAGTGTGTGCACTGTGCAGGACAGCCCATAGTGTGTGCACTGTAGAGTACAGCCCATAATGTGTGCACTGTGGTGTACAGTGCGTAATGTGTGCACTGTTGAGTACAGTCTGTAGGGTATGCACTATGGAGTACAGTCTATAGTGAGTGTACTGTGTAGTACAGCCCATAGTGTGTGCACTGTGGAATACAGTCCGTAGTGTGTGCACTGTGGACTACAGTCTGTAGTTTGTGAACTGTGGAGTATAGTCCGTAGTATGTGCACTGTGGAGTACAGTCCACAGTGTGTGCACTGCGGAGTACAGTCCATAATGTTTGCACTGTGGAGTATGGCCCATAATGTGTGCACTGTGGTGTACAGTCCATATTGTGTGCATTGTGGAGTACAGGCCTTAGTGTGTGCACTGTGGAGTACAGTCCATTGTGTGTGCACTGTGGAGTACAGTCCGTAGTGTGTACACTGTGGAGTACAGTCCATAGTGTGTGCACTGTGGAGTACAGTCCTTAGTGTGTGCACTGTAGAGTAGGGTCCGTAGTGTGTCCAATGTGGAGTACAGTCCATAGTGTGTGCACTGTGGAGTCCAGTCCATAGTGTGTGCACTGTGGAGTACAGTCCTTAGTGTGTGCACTGTGGAGTATAGTCATAGTGTGTGTACTGTGGAGTACGGTCTGTAGTGTGTGCACAGTGGAGTACAGTCCGTAGTGTATGCACTGTGGTGTACTGTCCATAGTGTGTGCATTGTTATGTACAGTCCATAGTCCATGCACTGTGGTGTACATTCAGTAGCATGTGCACTGTGGTGTACAGTCTGTATTGCATGCACTGTGGAGTATAGTCCATAGAATTTGCACTGTGGTGTACAGTCCAATGTGTGTGCACTATGGAGTACAGTCCGTAGTGGGTACACTGTGGAGTACAGTCTGTAGCGTGTGCACTGTGGAGTACAGTCTGTAGCATGTGTACTGTGGAGTATAGCCCATAGGGTGTGCACCATGGAGTAGAGTCAAAAGTGTTGGCACTGTGGAGTAGAGTTCACTGTTGGGTCAGTAAATTTCATGTCCTAAGCTACTCTGTTGCGATTTTCTGTGTTGTGCATGGCATTTCAGCCACTCAGAAATCCCACTAGAGATTTTGTTCTGTAAATATCACAAATCATCTGCAGTCTTTGAAACAAGGTAGACTGAGTGTAATAACTGTGGCAGTATTATGTTTTGTGAGTTATCATGGCTCAAAATGTAGCGTATTTTATACTTTGACTCATAATGATACGTTATATAGAAGGAGGGGTGCACTGCACTCTGGGGGTGTCATTCTATTCGTGAGATGTTAAAACAAGGGCCAAGCTTTCTGAGCTGGTAGTAGTTCAGGCGGTTGTAGTAGATCCCACAGAACTTATTGAAGGGAAGAGAAGAATTTCCCTGGTGTCTTTGCCAAATTACCATGGTCAGTATAAATATAACCTTACATGCATCCTGAAAATAGTCCATCTATACAGGGAATATAACAGTCAGCAAAAATAAATACATAAGATTGCGAATGTATGTCGCTTTTTAGACAGTGAGCATTGCCTGTTGATTATCCTCTGACTCATATTACAATATCTCAACCAGGAAGAGGCAATTTGGCCAACTTCCCAGGGCCTCACCCCTCTTGCGGGCTCCAAAATTAGTGGAAAAATAAATTAATAATGGATTTAAATTATGTCTGTTAATGAAGCAAGAAGCCAGCAGCCAGAAAATGATGGAATGCTGATTACACTAAATCAGCTTTCTTTCCCAGCTACCTGAGCTTACCTTTCCCTTGGAAAGATCAACAGAAGCATTGTCAATTAAAGTTGAAAGGGAAATTGCTACCATGGTTCTGAATTGTTTCTTGTCTTGCAACCTACTGAATACTGGGAACCAGTTATCATAGAAAGGAACAGTTAAGTGTGACAATTGTGTTTTTATCAACATCTCTGCAACATATTTGACAAAATGCAGTTACTCATCTAAGTGCGAGGTTGTTTGCACTGTTAAATCCAGTGTGTTCTTATTGATTTAATTAAATAATCATAGTGCTAATTTTCCATGTGGGATTGGCAACAAAACACTGCTTAATTGTTATTAACCATTTTTTTTTAATTTTCCCACTTGTTTCAGCAGTTGGTTAAAACATTTTAGCAGGCAAGTTATCTAGCAGGCTTACTGCGTACTAGAAACTACTTATTGCTTCGTAATGCAAATAGTGGTTTTTTTTGCAGTTAGAACTATTTTTCTTTGATAGCATGCTTCAGGCAATACATTTCTTTTTATAAATCTCAACTGAAATTTTGATATATGTATCTGTATACCATAAAAACAAACATATTTATTATATTGATTATGAAAATGGCATGTTTGCAGCTAGGCTGCTGTGAAGGTTATCAGTCACAAAATGGAAATGACAAACATAAATATTTGGTTAGGCAGCTGTTTAATGAGCTGCCTGATTCTGTTATGTATTAGTTATTACATTAGGCTGTGTAAGTAACATTGGTTAAAGTACAAGCTTCTAATGAGTTTCATCCTCTAAAGAAGAGAGGCAGTATGAAAGAGACTGACCTCTACTGTCTCTTGATCAAGTAAAATAATCATTAATCTGGAGTTTGCAGGGCTAGTATGCATTTGTTTGAAACAAGCTGAAATATATTACTATGGCCATTGATGCTTTACAATCTGATACCTGAGGTGTACACAGTCAATAAAGTAGTTGCAATTGGTGTGTATATCAGCTACAGGTTCATAGGTTATTAATAGGTAATTGATCTGGCTGGATTACATGAGGCCTAGCCAAAGCAGTACCCAAGTATAAACAGTGTCAGTACAGAATCCTATGAGACCCCACTAGTAATGAGCCTTTTAGTGAGAAGAGTGCATCCAGTCTTGATTTGATGGATTCTGCCTGTAAAGCAATTTGCTATCCAATGGGTTATACATGGATTTACATTTAATTTGACTAACCTTGTCTGTGATGAATGAGCGAGTAATAGGGTCAAAGGCCTTGGCCAGGTTAAGGTATGCTGTTCATACAGTTTTGCCTTTGCAAAAGCCTTAGTGACTTTTCAAAGAAATTTACTAGGTTAAGCAGGGAGAATCTACATTTCACAAACTCAGTATAGTTTGGGTCAAGTGATTTCAAGCTATGAACATCTTTGTTCATGAGGTCTGTATACAAGTCCTATACAAGGCCTGGAAAGCCCTACCTCTCACTATTAGGACTACAAAAAATCATGACACTTTCAAAACCTCCCTAAAAAAACTTTCTATCTTCCAACTGGAACTGTATCTGCGCCTTGTGTCCTACCCCCAAATCTCATTCAGCCTCTACCTAACATAGAGACTCACGTTGGTCATGTAATATATTTAATGCAAGGTGTAATGCTATGCTACTTTATGCAGTCTGAGATTTCTATACTAAGGCCAGGTGTAAGCCTCACTATTAACCATTGTTAATGTTTGCCCTTCCTTTACAATGTAGAATCATGTGTCATTTTGTAGAATCATGTATCCGTTTGCAGAGTCATGTATCATTTTGTAGAATCATGTATCAGTTTGTAGAGTCATGTGTCATTCTGTAATTCAAGGCACCTGTTAGAAATTTTAAGCAATGTGCTGAATCAAGTTATTGTGTTATTATTTCAATTTAAAATGCTTCACTTGGCTGTATAAAGCTCTGCTACAAACTTACTGTAACTATAGACCTGTAACAAACTCACTCCAATTGTATTTACTTATTATGTCATATTACTGCTGTATGTCCTCCAGAATGTACTCATGTCAAACGTGTTTGTTTTATGTTATGTGCTTGTTATTGTATTTATTGTATGTTTTCTGTTTCTTGTTACCTGTTGTGCTTTTCTCCCCAGGCCTCCACTGAAAATGGGCCATTTAGCCCGATCGACTATCCTAGTAAACAAATGCAAATAAATAAATAAGTCTGGAAAGGTTTATTGGTCTAAAGTTGCCAGAATCTGTGGCATGCCCACCCTTGTAAGTAGGCTATGAACACAGTTGTTCTCCATGCCTCTGACACAAAGCCATTTCAAACTGAGACTAAATAGCTTTAGAAATAGATCAGAAAGATTATGTCTCATACTAACAATGAAATGTCCTGCCACATTGTAAAGCCCCACAGAGCTAATGTTTTTACCTTAGAAACAGATTTTAAAATTTTCTCAAAGGTGATCCCTGGGGGTGTAAATAATATATCCTGTGGGAGCGGAGGGGGAGGTGCTGGAAGGGTGACAGAATGTAGAAGTTACATTTAGTAAAATATTTATGAGAAAAAAATTTACAGACTTGTTCAATCATGCTAGATATAGATACAACAAATACAGAAATTCTTTTTACAGACTTTTCTTTTTACAGACTTGTTCAATTATGCTAGATTTAGATACAACAAATAAACATTTTAAATTTAGTCTATATCCATACATCCTGTTGTGGTTACAGGACCCATACCTCAGGTAAACATTTACAAATGATATTCATCATAATAAAGGCATCTATTTGTAGACTGACTCAGTCAAACAAGTACAGAGTTAGATCATTTCCATAATTAAAAAAGGTTTAGTTTCTCTACTAGAGTGAGCCAGAGGATGTTTGTACCCCAGTTTAAAGGAAGGAGCTAATCGGGGCTGGAGCATGGACATAGCCAATGTGATTTGAAATGGAGTTTAAGACTATTTTTGAATTGAGCTAAGGAGGTCACAAGAGTAAGGTTGGGTGGGAGGGAGTTCCATATTTTACTTACAGTATTAGCAAATAGAGAATTACCAGCTGAATTATAGGATTTGATTGCTTGGACAAGCAGTCTATTTGATGAGCGGAGTGAGCCTAGATTGCTGTATGGGATGATTATATTTTCCAGTGCAGGAGTGTTGCCTGGTTGTTTGAGAATTTTATATGCTTCTATAAGTTGATCTAGCTGGAGAAGGCTTGGCAGTTCTATCCAGCCAAGGTCTTTTAAGTTAAGGCAGTGGTGTGTCCTATAGGGCGTGCCAGTTGCAAATCTGGTGATATGATTATAGCAACTGGAGAGTTTGTTAAGGTCAGATTTGCTAAGGTTAGAAAGCATGGGAGAGGCATAAAGAAGGGTAGAGAGAAGATGAGAGGGGGCAATGGTTGCTCAAGCCATTGGAGTTAGGAAGGATTTTATCCTGTACAGTGACCCAAGTTTCTTGTTTATGGATTTAATGGTTTGGTTAACATGCATGTCAAATCTAAGATTGTTATCAATAGTTACTCCTAGGACTTTTGTATAGGGATCTGGGGAGATGATGGTGCTGTTGTTAGAGTTTATAGTAAAGGCTGTTGCTGAGGATTTATGAGTGGGAGAGAAAAGTAGTAGTTTGGTTTTGTCTAGGTTTAAGATCAGGCGACGATTAGAGAGCCAGTTTTCAACTATGGTGAATATATTCTGGGTTGTTGATAGTAGCTTTATTGGTGAGGTGTCAGAACATACCAGTGTAGAGTCATCTGAATATTGAATGCAGGTAGCATCTGGGATGGCTGTGTGGAGATCATTAATAAAGACTGAAAAGAGAAGAGGTCCTAATATGAAGCCTTGGGGGGTTGTTTATGCCAAGGATCCACCACAGGAGTGTGTTTCTGTATTAGCTACTATATTTCCAGAAGATCAGAACTGATGTCTTGGTGCAGGCACTGAACTAGAAGCCTTACTGGAAATAGCGAGGTGTTGGCCACAGGATCATCAAGGGGATGGATGCTTCTGGACTATATCAGGTCATTAGCTACTTACAACAAGGTTGCTTTAGAGAAATCCCTAAATACAGTAGGGTTTGTGGGCATGGTAGGTTGGATCTTAGTGATGAAAACCATTGAGTGGTGGACAGACATGACTAATGAAGGGGTACCTAGGGGTGTAGAACACAGGGGTGCAATGCTTTTGATGACCAGGTCAGGTAGATTTGTCCCTCTGGTTGGGATGAGTACTGTGTCTCCCCACAAGCTGGCACTGATGAAACCTGAGAAGTGTTATACATATCTATTAACAGCAGTGCAGATATCCAGTTTATGGATGGATAACTAAAATCAACAAGGAGTGTAGATTATTTAGATATATCTCATAGTAGCGGGTGTGATAGAAGGTATTCTGCAGTCTGCCAGTATGCAATAGGGAATCTTATTGATAGTTAGTAGGAGATGGAGAATCATTATATTCCCATACAAGTCTAGAAGTGATGCAACTGCACAGGAATATGGACATGCACCACCTATAGCAGATATGCACACAGTGTTGGGTTTGAATGAGTAGTAGACATTGAATCCTGAGAGGAAGGATACTGATATTTTGTCAGTATAAGAAGGCTTCATCCGGCACTGAACTTCTAAACCTACTTACCTTCAAACAGCCAACTCTCACTCATTCTGTCCTCAAGCACCCTAATAACTGCCCTGCACTCAAACACCTAGTTCAACCATATTCCTGCCCATATGCACTAAAGTCATCCAACAAGAACCTACTAAAAGAATCCAAATCCAATAATAACATTGGTGATTCCCTCTTCTCTCACCAAATGTCTATTTTATGGAATTCTTTACCACAAGCAATACT